>NW_026057576.1:77415159-77463652 GCF_023721935.1 Panthera uncia
GGGGGGGGGGGGGGGGGGGGGGGGGGGGGGGGGGGGGGGGGGGGGGCAGGAGACACCGAGGAGCTCGGCCGGCAGCTTACTCTCAAGAGGCTCAGGAAAAACGTCCTCTGTGCAACTACCTGCGTTTTGAGTCTTACAAAGTCAACACCACACAGGAGTACACGTGCAGAAGTGACAGCAGGCAGTCCGCATGGGCTCCCTGCAGCTTTCGGAAGGAAGATACTAGCTCTAAGCCTCTTTCCTTTTTAAAGAATGTGTTTTAAGCACGTAAGTAAATTCAACACAATTATCCACTGAAATGAATGTTTTAAAAGGGGAAAAGTCAGTGGTTCCTGCACATAGTCCTAATCCTACAAGTGAGGCCTGAAAAGAGAAAGGTGTACCTGTCTGTCCGCCAGAGAGATCCCGACGGTCTCGAAGAAGTGTTCAATGTAGGACACGATGGAGCCGAACACGGCAGGACTCCTGGGACCACTGGGCTCCTGGGGCAGATCACCCAAAAGGGGCGCTTTCAAAACACAGGAAGTGACGTGGAACAGAGACCTGGCAGGTCCCCGCAGGTCCCGGCTTCAGGTCCTTGTGCCGGGAGGACATTCTAGACTCAGTCCTAGAGCTGCCCCTCACCAGCCCGCCGCACGACGGGGAAGCCACGTCACCCCTGCACCTCAGTCTACCCATCTGTAACACGGGGATCTGGTAGGTCTGAATGCTTGTGTCCCTCAAAGTTGGATATTGAAACCTAACCCCCGGTGTGATGCTCTCAGCAGGTGGGTCCTTGGGGGGGGGGGGGGTCACTGGCTCACGGGGACAGAGCCTCACCAAGGGGATTATTGCCAAGGCCCAAAGATGGGCCTGGTGGGGTGGGCACAGTTGGGGTCCCAACACACAGCTTCCCCCAACGTCCTAGTTCACATCCCATCAAACTTGGGTTCTCCCGAGTTCCCCTGAGCAAACGGGGGCCTCAGGAGGTACTTCCTGTATCAGCAAACACGTGATGCTGCCTGTCCGTGTGTGCAACCTCCCTGCTCTGGGAGGGCGGGTCCCGTGCAGGATAGGGCAGCTCCCAGAAGTCAGGGGAGGCCTTGGGGGCCACCCCAGGAGGTGGCAGGGTGGCATCCCTGCCTTCCCGCCGATGGAAAGTGCTACGGCCGCGTGCTGGGGCTACCTTAGTGCGTGCCTGCAGCTGTCCGTTCCCGCGGTGGATGAGGTCCATGACCGCGTCCACCGCTGCAGGCGTGTCAAAGTCGTCTGCCAGTGCAGCCTTCACAGCCTCCCTGGTGTGGCGGAGCCTTGGAGAGACACGGGTGTTCCTCAGCGCCCCCGCCCTGCCCAGCACAGGGCCCTCCCCACTGCAGACGCCCCTACTGAGAACTAGCCCAGAATCGTCACGTTACCCCAGAATTCAGAGGGAGAAAGCCCCTAAAACCCAGGTTTGAACCCCTGCTATGCGTGTGGGCAGCTTGTAAGGGTTTAAGAATGCGGTGGTGGGAAAGGCAGCATTCCTGCGAGGCCAGGCCGCATTCGGCCCGCATTACACAGAAGTGGCCTGGGCAGGCTTGGAGGGAAGGACGGCACGAGGTCAATCCCCCTGCCCAGGAGCCTGCAGGCAGGGCACCTGGTTGCATGGTGAGAGCCCAGCCTCCCTCAGAGGGCAGCCTCAGGTCCCGACGGGCCACCTCAGGGTCACGCAGTCCCAGCAGGCCACAGCAGCTTGTGCCCTGCCCCCACCCCATGAACCACACCTGTCTGTGGGCAGCTAGTCAGAGCGTCTGGGATCCAATGGCCCCTAGGGCCTGCCCCCACCTCCCCCAGGTTCTGAGTGCGTCCTGCTCCCCACACCTGGCTGCAGCCTCTCCACCTCTGTCCCTCTGCTGTGACAGCCCTGCCAGCCAGTGCAGTCTCCGTGATAGTCCACCTCCCCCCCTCTCCCCCGCAGCCATGGCAAGGACGTGCAGGTGTCCCTTGGCCCTCCCCTCTCCTGCACGCCTGCTGCCTCATACTCTGAAGCTTCGTCTGCAACATGGGCTCCCTGTTGTCCACCATTACTGGACATCCCCCCACTTCCTGCGAACTCCCCGATTTCCAAGCAGGTGGAGCCCCGGGACCCTTTCCGGCATCATAAGCAGCCCTGAACTGGGGCGCCAAAGCCCCTGGACACTCGCCCCTCTGGTGGGCCTGCGGCCCTGGATGGTGGGGCAGTGGCTGCTCTCCAGCCTGGCCTGAGTGACCAGGCAACGAGGAACAGGCCACAATTAGGGCTCTCTGTCACAAAGCAGAACCTGGCCTCCAGAGTGCCGAATGGCCTCTACCCCCTCCCTCCACCAGGCCCAGTAGTGAGGAGCGCCCAAGGTAAAGAGGGTGTCCACCTGTCCCTTGTATCCGCCATCTAGATGGCTGCCGAGTCTTGCTGATGGTGCCACCCCCCCGCCCCCCACCTGTCCCAGTGCTCCAGGCTTTGCTGCTTTTCCTCCTAACCAGACAAGCATTTCCCCAGTTTCCTGGGTCTTTCCAGCTCTTTTCCATCTCTGATGTCAATCCCTGGTCTTGTGAACACATCTAACCACTTAACAAAGCAGCAGAACCAGGCGATTTCCACGTGGAGGGTCGGGGGTCCCCCCATGTCCCCCGCTTAATACTTACCTCGGCTGCCCTGTGACCACAGACACCCGCGTGCAACAGCAGGGGGCAGGGGGACACACACTCATGCAGACCCTCAGGTCGACCCCCGATCAGGTCTGAGCTCAGCCACCAAGGCCACCCCCCTCCACTCAGCCTCACACCCACCAGCCCTACCGAACCATGGAGCGAGGCACCTGGAACCTCTGTGCGTCACTCACCAGCACACCAGTGAGCGCCCTGTCCGGGCACGGGTGTCACCCACCCCTGCACAGCCGCCCTCTGAGGGCGTCCTCGTTCCTCCCCAGCAGGACCACCACTCGCCTGAGGTGCCGCACCAGCCCCCAGAAGCCTCTGCCCTCTCAGCAGCCCCACATCGAGCACCCAGGACCCTGGGGCGGATGGGGGGCACCTACCTCTCCCACAGCAGGCCTTCCCCGACGGGGCCGCACACCAGCTGCCCCTTCATGTAGGCCCGGGCGTCCTCGATGAACGCGGCTGCCGCCAGGAGGAGGTGCTTGGCCTCCAGCATGGTGCCATCACTGTAGTCCACGGCTGCGGAGGGGACACGTGTGGTCACCTGGGGAGCTACTGCACTTCGCAGCCACAAGTGAAGCAGCAGACACAGATACCGCCGCCCCCCTGCCCCCTGGGACCGTGAGGGTCCGCCCCGCCCCGGCCTCCCCTCCTTGGAAGACACGGAGAACCACCCCCAGTACGCCTGGCCAAGGGGTTCATTCCTGCGGACAGGAGATCCTGGGCCCCGAACCACTGCTTGGGGGATCAGTCGGTGGTGGGGACACGGGGCTTGTATTTCAGGACAGACCCTCAAACTCAGCGTTTACAGTGAGAACGCACTCTCCACCTGGGAGGGGGTCACCGGGGGACCCCATCCAGACCCACACAGAGCAGGGCAGGGGCTGACTGGAGAACCCACGGCCTCCAAGACACAAGCTTCTAGAATCTTCTGGCCGAGCGCTGGGCTTGCACTCAGAACCCAAACCCACAGGCACGAGGGCAGCCACACTTACAAGGCTGTGCTTCCTCCCCAGCCTGAGTGTGGGTCCTTCGAACCACTGGGTTCAGCCCCTAGCCGCGGCCTCACCTGACCTGTAGCTGCTTCGCATGCAGAAGAGCCGGAAGACGTCGGGGGAGAACGTCTTCAGGAAGTCCTGGCAGAGAAATCAGGGAGAACCCGGAAATTATAACGTGCGCTATGACCGTGTGAGCCAACCCCACTTACCAAGACGTCGGAGTTTTTATGGACAGCTTGGTTTTGTTTCCACCCTATTTGCACGTTCCCCACGTTTCCCTTCAGACTGCGTCTGCGGGGAAGGCCCCCTGCTCTGCGCTGACGCAGGGGGTCCACACCGATGTTGACCTTGGGAGCCCTTGCCATGACATGGTCCCAAGAGGATGGGCACATCTCCAGGCCCCATGATGGCAGGGGTCCCAGGAGTGGAAGCCGCCTGGGACATCAAAACAGGCCAGGACCAGGGTCAGACTGAGGGCAGAGACCAACTCACCCTCCCACAGGCTGTTCCCTGATGCACTGCAGTGAGGCGGGCACCCAGCTCGTGTTCTCAGAGGATACCCTGCCCCTGGTTAAACTGAGGAAAACTAACAACCTGTCATTTAAATTCTTTTTAATTTTTTTTTAATGTTCATTTACTTTTGAGAGAGCGCAGGAGCAGGGGAGGGGCAGAGAAAGAGGGAGACACAGAATCCGAAGCAGGTTCCAGGCTCCCAGCTGTCAGCACAGAACCCAACTCGAGGCTCGAACTCATGAACCGTGAGATCATGACCTGAGCCAAAGTCAGATGCTTAACTCACCGAACCACCCAGATGCCCCAAGAACCTGTTGTAGAAGTTGTTAAAACAACCCCAAACCCTGTCTGTGGTGGCCGGTGAGAGGCACTCGGCGACCTCACAGGGCAGGGATGCAAAGACAGGCCACTGGGCACCGCTTGGCCTGCCTGGGACACTCAGACCCAGCCCACGGGGGCCCACACCGATGACCAGCAGTGGCCCCGAGGACAGGCCGGCTCCAACGGGACCCTCTGACAACGTGGGGTTTGAGTCAAATGTCCCTGCGTCGTGGACTCTGTGTGAGCAAAAGGAGACTCTCTCAGCCCTTCTCCCGCTCCACGTCTAGCGGTGGCTTCCAGCCTCCCCTTGGCCATAGGGACCCACATGTCACAGCTGGGGGGGACGCAGTGGCCGGGACCCTGCATGAGGACTGGTGGGCAGCTCCCTGGAGGCAGTGGCAGAGCCTGTCCCCTGGGTTAACATGACCGCTGGCCTCCTGAGGCCCGCATAGCAATAACAGGACGCCCGGGGCTGACGTGGCCTTGTGGTGGCGGGGGGGTGGGGGGTGGATGTAGCCCCTTACATGCTGAGTACTTGCTACACTGCCAATGGCAGAACCTACTGGAAGGCTCCCACGACTTTGTCACAAACTGCTAAGCTGCACTGCGTCACAACAGCGTCTGCCCCACCACGGTGACAAAGACACGAGGCGCGGAGAGCTGACAAGCGGCCCACACGGCACCAGATCCCTGCTCTGCTGCGGGCTCCAAGCTGCACCCCACTTAGGTCTTACTTCTGGGTCCCTTCCCCACTGCAGTCTGTGAGGCTGTGTGAGCAGGGCGGCTGAGGCACAGGCCCCTGGTGTCACAGCTCCCGTGTGCGGCCCCGGTGGACCCAAGTGCCCATCTGGGTCTGCACCTGCAGAGCGGGGGCCGGGGGGGGCAGGCTTCCCGCGCGGGGTCCCCTCAGCTTGGGGCCATTTCTTGAGAATTCCTTCCCAAAAGCACAGGCTCCACGGCTCTACAGCCGGGTGTGAGCTGCTTCCTTGCGAGCTGGCGTCAGGGGACCCGTGCCGCCCCGCCCCCCTTCACTTCAGTTCCTTGTTGTTGCTACTGCTGCTTGTGTTCTCCTCCCAAGATGTTGCCAGATGTCGGGTGTGTGCAGTGGGAGTCGTGGGGAGTGGTCTGCAGCAGAGCAAAGCGGTGCATCTCCTGGGTCCCAATACGGCCGCACCCAGAATGCACCTGTTCTGCACACGTCTGTGTTTTCTGTGAACTGGGTACCTTTCCTTCCCTGCTGACTTTATGCTTGTATTTGTGCATTTAGTAAAAACATTTAAAGACTCTGTGGTAATACAGCCATTTTATGTCTGATGAAGCTCTCTGACGTCTCTAAACAAAGACAGCCTCCCTTCCATTTTCGTATATTTCTGGGTAGCTATGTTCTCTATTTCACTCCAAAAAGGGTTTTAAGATGTTAGGATGGTAGGATTTTATTTTTATTTTACTTTACTATTTATTTAGTATTAGAGAGAGAGAGAGAACATGAGCAGGGGAGGGAGCAGAGGAAGAGTCTTAAGCGGGCTCCACGCTGAGCGGGGCTCAATCCTCCAGCCCTGGGATCATGACCTGAGCCAAAATCAGACACTCCACCAACTGAGCCACCCAGGTGCCCCTACGATTTTATTTTAAAGGGGTTTTCCTCCCATTCAGAATTTTTACCCCCTTAGGGGGGTGGCGCCTGTAGAGTATAGTACTTTGAGTAGAAATCTGTAGTCTTTCTACAGCAATCAGTCTCTGGGGACTAATTCCTGGTAATAACAGAAGGAAAAGGCAACTGCATCCAACTACCAAGCAAGGGAAACCATCAACAAAACGGAAAGGCAGCCCACGGAATGGGAGAAAACATTTGCAAACTGTGTATCTGATAAAGAGGTGAGTATCCAAAATCTATGAAGAGCAAAAGACAACCTGATTCAAAAATGGGCAAAAGACATGAACAGACACTTCTCCAGAGAAGACATCCAGATGGCCGACACCTGAAAAGATGCTCATCACTCATCATCGGGGAAATGCAAATCAAAACCACTATGAGACACCACCTCACACCTGTCAGAGTGGCTAAAATCAACAACACAAGAAACGATAGGTGTTGGTGAGGACGTGGAGAAGAAATAGGAACCCTCGTGCACCGTTGGTGGGAACACAGACTTGTGCAGCCACTGAAGACACTGAGAACCACCAAATAATACAATTTAAAGGGTGAATCCTGGGGTGGCTCAGTCAGTTGAGTGTCTGACTTTTGGTTTCAGCTCAGGGCATGATCTCATGGTTTGTGAGTTCAAGCCCCATGTTGCGCTCCATGCTGACAGTGCAGAGTCTGCTTGGGATGTTCTCTCTACCTCTCTGTCCTTCTTCCCCCGTGTGTGCTTTCTCTAAAATAAATAAAATGAAAAAAAATGTGAATCCTCTGATATGTGAATTATATCTCAATAAAGCTGTTCTTAAAAACAAGAATTGCAAGGAAACTTTAACTTCACTCAGTAGTTTTACCATTAATAAGACTATTGGTATTAACATTTTAAATATGTCAATTTTAAGAGAAAGCATGAAGTTGATGTGCTGTTGTAAGGAAGGAAACAAGATTTTTCATAAAGAGGGAAAAGAGCTAAAACCAGAAAGTCCTATAGTATGGGACTGGATAGTTCACAATGAACTCCAGGGACCAACTACATGCACATGGGTTCATCTCCACCAGCTCTGTCCCCTGAAGAGGCCTGGAAACAATGTCACTCTTGCGGTAGATACACCGAGCATCCAGATCTTGGTTCGAGATTCCATCTTCCCGCAAAGGCAGTGAGCTCCTTGGGGGGAGTGGCAGCACTGGGGCAGGATGCAACGGGAAACGGGGCCAAAAGCCGGGATGAGCGGGGCATTTCCCCCGGAAGAAGGAGCCTCTTCCCCGTCCCTCCCCCCTGCCCAGGCCAGAGCTGGAATAATTTCAGCACAAAAAGAATGAAGGCTGAATTGATAATACACAGAGTGAAAATAAAAGCTTAACTCCTAGTGGTACCAAAAAAAGAACAGACAAGCCCCCGTCTCTGAAAAGGACTGCCAGCCAGGGAGTGTGACGGGGGCAACAGCACAAGATAGCATGCTTTGCACAGGGACCAGAGACACGCACGATGGGGTGAAGCCACCAGAGCATGAGAGAACCACAGACTGGAGGTGGTCTGGGAAGAGGACGCCCCATGCAGATCACCTCGCCGGTTCTCCATGTTCACGAAAGACAAATAAGAACCTCTCTGTCAGCGGGGTGCCTGGGGGGCTCAGTCAGTGAAGCGTCCGACTTCAGCTCAGGTCATGATCTCACAGTCTGTGAGTTTGAGCCCCGTGTCAGGCTCTGTGCTGACAGCTCGGAGCCTGGAGCCTGCTTCTGATTCTGTGTCGCCCTCTCTCTCTGCCCCTCCCCTGTTCTCTTTCTCTCAAAATAAATAAACTTTTAAAAAGAAAGAAAAAGGGCACCTGGGTGGCTCAGTCGGTTAAGCGTCCGACTTCAGCTCAGGTCATGATCTCACAGTCTGTGAGTTTGAGCCCTGCATTAGGCTCTGTGCTGACAGCTCGGAGCCCGGAGCCTGCTTTGGATTCTGTGTCTCCCTCTCTCTCTGCCCCTCCCCTGCTCATGCTCTGTCTCTCTCGGTCTCAAAAATAAACATTTTTTTAAAAATTTAAAAAATACTAAAAAAATACAGAAAAAAGAATCTCCACTGGTGGCCATCCCTTACCCGAGCAGTCAAGCCCAGCGTCACCAGTAGGACAGCCTGACGCTGTGGCCCCAGAGGGATGCTGCGTGAAGCCCACAGCACCACGGAGGAAGTTTCCCACCAGAAAGATTGAACCTGAGCCGAATCAGGCCTGAGGCCTCGCTTCCAGTTACGAGGAAAGACAGGAAACCACAGATATGCAAAGGACATATGATACAGGACACCACAGACATGCAAAACGTGGGCCATTCACCAAAACTGGCCTCAACCCTTCAAAAAGGTTAACACCACAGGGAGAGGCTGTTGTCGATCAGAAGCCAAAACAACCCACCCAACCAAACAACAGGAGGATATAATTGCGTGTGAGGAGGGAGGAGCCCCGGTCACCCGCTATGGTGACGTGTGAACGTGGTGCCCAGTGAAACAGCCACAACGGGATGAACGCTGTCTGCGCTGGCGCGAGGTCCACAGAACACCCCCATCGTGGGAACAGAAAGCGGATGCGGAATGCTGGGGCCGGGCCGGGCCGGGCGGGGAGATGCTCAATGGGGAGAGTGTCGGTTGTGCACGAGGAGGAAGCGGCAGAGCCGTCCAGCCCGACAGTGAGGGCAGTCAGCACGACCGCGCTGTACCCGCAGAACGGTTACGACGGGAACTCGGTTCCGTGCCTTCCCACCACGGAGCATTTCCCCTGAGAAGCCTGGAAAGACACGGCCCGCAAACGCAGCACACGAAGCTTCACCGGGTCTTGGTTTTAAAAACACCAGGCTCTGAGGGACACTGGACACGTGGAAAAGTCAGAACGCAGACTGGGGAACTGGTATTGAGAAGCCACTACTGACGTGTCACTCTTGTCCTCAGGAGTGCGGGCGGGATGGGGAAGGGTCGTGACGCCTGCGGTGTTGAACGGTTCAACGACAGTGGTGATGAGACACACATACACCATGCATACGTGCACACACGCCCACCACTCCCTTAGGTGCAGGAAAAGTGATAACTCTTGAACCTGTGTGCTGAGCGTGTAAGTAACTTTTCTGCAGGAAAACATGTCTAAGAATGAACACTTCTGCTAAAGAGGAGTCGATAAAGACGCTTTTATGAGGAGGACCCCTGCTCTGGCTTCCAGCCCGCCCCGTCCACGGAGGGGGTGCATTCTGAGGCCCTGTGTACGCCTGGACACGTGATAGCACCGAGCCCCGTGTTTACTGGTCTTCCCTATACAAACATGCCTGTGACGACGTTTCATTGTAATTGAGGCACAGCACGAGATCAACTACAGGACGGCTGTGGCAACATACTGTGATATAAGTGCCCGTGGCCTCTGTCTCTGTCAACATACCTTCTGGTCCTGTTCTCGCCCCTCTTGTGAGAAAATAAGCGTCCCCTGGGATGACAGGAGGGCAGTGGCGCAGCGTGAGGCTGTCACTGCCTCTGGACACCGGTGAGTGAGACCGCAGATACGGGGCCGGCTGTATGTAACGTAACTCTGGTGGGGACAGCTCTCCGGGCCAGGTACTCAGGGGACAAAGGTCTGGTAACTGTCCTTGTCACTTCAGTATTTGCCATTACAACCGTGTTTGGCTTCACGGCCCCAAACACGAAGACCGAAGTGTTTGGAGCGCTCCCGTTGGCTCACTTGCTTTCCACTCCTGTGGACGCCCCCTCCCGCCCCTCATCCCCACGGCGCAGTGATGCTTTTCTCAACAGGTGGCTTTCAAAACCACAGGCAGTGAAGCCCCAAAGCCACAGGCCAGCAGGCTGGTGGTGGGACAGGAAAAGGGGTAGGTGTGACTCGGGGTTGAGTGCGGGAAGGGGCTCAGGCAAGAAGGTGGCGTGAGTCCCAGCACGCAGGAGGAGCTAGGCAGCATCCATGGGGAGGCCGCCCGGAGAGGGCAGGGGGACGCGGAGGGCACCGCCCCAAGAGGGCACCGGGTGGCAGAGTAGGGCTGCCTCCACCCCCAGACCGCACGTTAAGCTGGGAGGTAGGAGAAGCCTGTCGGGGCCACGGGACAAGGACCTGGAGCACGGGGGTCAGAGACCTGGGGTCGCCCTTCCAGACAGGCCAGCGGTGCAGGGTTACCTTAACAGTGATGTAGTTTTTCAGCGATTTGGACATTTTTTCTTCTTTGCCTTTCACGTGCAAATGCCCTGAAACAAAAAATGGTGATTTGTGCCGAGTCTGGTGGGAGGAGGAGGAGGAGGAGAGGGCTGGTTCTGTCGGAGCGCCAGGCACCACTTCCCACAACGCTGCGCTTCATCCCCAGCAGGCACACGCCCGCATCTGTGTGGATAGTGTGCCCCCCCCCAGCCCCTCGCCCGTGCCCCCCCCCCCCTCCCCAGACCCTCGCCCACGCTCGGCCCCCCAGGAAAAGGTAACCCACAGCCACGCCTGCTCGAGGTCGGCAGGTCTGCCCCGCCCTGTCCCGCAGACCCCTCACCCCAGGAAAGGACAGAGCCCGGGGCTCTGCAGACCCCGCGCCTGGCAATACGTGCTGGTTTTCGGAGGTTCCAAAGCACGGGTCTCTGCGAATGATCCGATTGTGTGCTGCGGTCTGCTGGCACGGGCCTCTCAAGGGCCTGGGAGAGTGTGTGAGTGTGAATGTGTGAGTGTGTGTGATGGGAGACAAGAGCCCACGTCAGGAGCTTCTCAGTCCCTGCTTTCACACGATTTCCTTCCGGGGCGGGGGGAGTGGGGCGCGGGGGGTGGGGGGCCTCACCTCTCCCGCAAAAGATGCTTCTGCCTTCTCTGACAGGAGCCCGAGCACCAGGGAGCCCCAAGGCCAGTTTTTCTGAGAACTGGTTAAAAAGTGTAGCTTCCAAACAACTATGACCTCAAACACATAACGTCATAGAACACATATATACCAAACACAATTAAAACTCTCTTAGGGGCACCTGGCTGACTCAGCTGGAAGGGCATGTGACTTGCTCTCAGAGTGGCAAATTCGGGCCCCTTGTCAGATGTAGAGATTATAACTAAACTTAAACGTTTTATTAGTTTTTTTAACTAAATTTTTTTTTCAAGTTTATTTATTTTGAGAGAGAGGGAGCATGCGTGGCAGGGGAGGGGGGCAGAGAAGGAGAGAATCCCAAACAGGATCCGCACTCAGTGCAGAGCCCGACTCGGGGCTCGATCCCACGAAGCATGGGATCATGAGCTGAGCCAAAATCAAGAGTCGGGGCGTTCAACCGACGGGGCCACCCAGGCCCCCCCCCCCATTTTTTTTTAATTGACAATATTTAGAAAATGAAATACATCCGACTACTCATCTTCCATTCACTTACTTCAGAAGAGGGGTGTTAACCCTCCTGTGCATCAGGAGATACCAGTGTCTCTCCAGGACAGGGTGACAGCAGAGTGGCAGAGAGCCCGCTGTCTTAATAGTTTGTCACAGTCGTCACAATGCAGCAACGAAAACCCTTTTCTGTTCCCAAACCGGGGGTGAACAGGACCTGCTTTTCTGTGGCCCCCAAACACCTCGTTAGTGACTCCTGAAGGGAAGCAGGAGGGGCGCTGGCCCGCTGTCCCCTCTGGTCCCTGGGCCCACATTCGCTGACAGGCGCAGGAGAAAACTAAGTGACCAGGAGCATGACCATGACGTGTGGTGCAGGCCCCCACACAGCTGACCCGGGGTGGGACACAGCCCTTCATTCCGCGGAGGCTCCCTGCCCGACAGGCTCTGCACACATTTACTCGACGTGGGCCTTCTTCTCCAGTCCCCAGGCCAAAGGGAGGCTCTATTTCCCGAAGTTCCTGAAGCCAAGGGTGGGCCCCTGTCTGTGGGCTACACTGGGCTCCGGGGGTCACTTCTGAGGCGCCCACCGGGCTGGCCCTGCAGCATCACGGGGCTCCTGTCCCCTCCAGGGAGTCGCCAGCGTGCACACCACCGGCAGAAATGCAGTTTGGCCCCTGCCGAGTTCTGTCCCGGAGCGGGTACCAGACAGCTCACCGGCCCCGCTTCTGCATTTCCTCCGCACGCTCCTCCAAGGAGGTGCAGAAATGGGCTTGGGGTGGCAGAGACCCACGACGGCTGTTCCAGGGCACAGCGGCAGACGTGGCGGCGACTGTGGGGGCAGTCGTTGTCCACTGGAAAACGTGGCAGTGGACACGCTTTGGGCCAAGCAGCCTCAGGGCTTATAGTCACGGACACCTGCATGAGTGAGGCCTGGCCTTGTGCGCCAGCCAGCAGAGTGCCTCTGCCAGCGCTGCCCCGGCGATGGAGAACATTCTGCACGCACTAGTCAGCCCTCCCGCCCTCGTAACTCCAGTCCCATCCAAGGAAGTTCACATCCGGCGGACTTAAACTCCAACACCTTGACAGAGGACAGGTTCTTCCCCTGCAAACCGAGCTATGTCTTTCCAATTGTGACAGAAGCGACAGCACCGAAATAGAGCACAGTCAACCTGAAATCACGACTTACCAGAATGCAGAAAATAATTTCCCCACTGCCTGCACTGATGGAAGGCCTCGCACTGGGCGATTTCGTTCTCGTGATGCGGGAAAGCTAAGTCTATCCCGCCCGAGTGGATGTCCAGCCGGCTTCCAAACACCAAGCTGCAGGACAGCACAGAGTGGGGGGTCAGTTCAAACAGCACGCGTCTCCATACCCCGTCTGGCGGCCAGCCCTCCTGGCCTTTGTGCAAGGATCAAACGGATCTCAATCTAAAATCAGTATGTGTGATCATTTAGCTGATGCAAAAGGGAGAAACTGAAATTCTGTTTTTACTTCATAAATCCCTGATTCATAGTTTTACATCCTAGTAAAGAGGCTTAATTCTCCTTGTTCTGGATACAATATACTGTTTTTGTTTATTATTTTTTTTAATGTTTATTTATTTATGAGACAGAGACACAGAGCCCGAGCGGGGGAGGGGCAGAGAGAGAGGGAGACACAGAATCCGAACAGGCTTCAGGCTCCGAGCTGTCAGCACAGAGCCTGACGTGGGGCTCGAACCCACTAACTGTGAGATGACCTGAGCCGAAGTTGGATGGTCAACCGACTGAGTCACCCAGACGCCCCAAAGAAGAATGTCTTTCAAATGGAAAATACCTACAATATTCACCTACAATATACAGTTTTTAAAAACAACAAAATTATGTTTTCTTCTTCAACAGAGTTGAGTGGTTTTCCAACTTTAACAAAAGAGAACTATAAAATCAAGAGAATTCTTGTCATGGCTCTTGAAAATGTACCTATTTAGTGATCACTTATAAATAACAAGGTAACTGAATTCAAAGCAATGCATTTCAGCTGCCGGCACATCTGCTTCGTCTGATTCTGTGGCGTTCCCAGAAAACCTCATGTCCCACAAAACTGCACCCTAAAACCTACAGGGCTGCTGGGGGCCACGGAGCTGGCTCTGTCCCCAGAGCACCTGCGAAGCAACAGGCACCAGCACCTACAGGCCAGGCTGAGCAGGACGCTTCGGACGACACGGAGACGCGCGGTCAGCATGGGGGGAACGCAGGCCTATGGGCAGATGCAGCCACCTGTCCCCTCCCCGTCCCAGAGCTCAGAGGGGCTGCGGGTGCAGACACTGTGGTTAAAAAAGACATTTCCAAAGGGGTCGCTGAGCTCCCTCTGCTGAAAGCCGACTCTTCTCCCACCAGGCCGGCTCTGGAAAGACCACGTCCACGCTGGCCACAGAGACGCCAGGCATGGCAAAAACCTGCCAGCCCATTCTTGTACATCCTTGGTGACGGGCTTAGAGAATCTCGGAGTCTTGGTTCAAACACCGCGCAGGGCGCATGAGGCAGGAGGGGCAGGACTAGGGAGGAGAGCAACAGAGGCTCCTTTCTATTTATAATGAGTGATTCGTTTTTACAAAGATCAGAGACAAAGCTGACAGCATGAGGGTTTAACAAAGCTAAATGGGGGAGGGGGTGCCGGGCTGGCTCTGCGGCCCTTGGTCTCAGGGTTGTGAGTTCAAGCCCCACGTTGGGATGGAGGTTACTTAAAAAAAAAAAATAAAGCTACACTGTGGATCCTTGCTGTTGCTTACATTAGTTTCTATCCTTGTCCATATGTTAGACCTGTTTCAATATAAGAGAACCCCGAGGAGTTCTCTTAGTTCATTAGATTTCAAACAAAAATATTTAATGGGAACATTAATTTGAAATTTAGTTCATTTTTTCTACTACTTTAGAGAAATTATTCGAATCTACAAATAAGTATCTTTTTACAACCTAATATGCAGCCCACGTTGGTCTTAAATCAAAAGCATTTATATATACACCTAAGTGTATACAGCAGGACTGACAGTACGGTAGTTTGTTAACGAAAAGTTGGGCCTGGAGCTCCCGGATGCGTTTCCAGAAGAGTCATCTGGACGTCATCACAGGTGAGGACAGGAGGGGAGGCGCGGTGGAAAAGCATCCCTCTAGGCCATCAGTGGAATGAACGCATCTTGGATCGGCGGGTCCCGGAGGACGTGGCCCTCCCACCCGGTGGAACGGAAAGAGCGTCCCCGGACAAGGAAGCCAGTCTGGGGTCAGTGGCTGGGGCAGAGTGCTGTCTTGGGGCATTACTCGCCCGACGCGTGCGCTCAGACTTGGCCAGCAAACAGCACCACACGGTGACCAACTCAAGGGGGCTGGGTTTGCCGGTCTTCAAGTTTGGGCGTAGCCGGCACTTTGACCTGTTTACCTTAATTGTATTTTATGTTTCTAATCTTTTTTTAATATTCTTTTTTAAATTTTTTTTTTTAATGTTTATTTTTGAGACAGACAGAGTGTGAGCAGGGGAGGGGCAGAGAGAGAGGGAGACACAGAATCCGAAGCAGGCTCCAGGCTCTGAGCTGTCAGCACAGAGCCCAACGCGGGGCTCGAACTCACGAACCGCGACATCATGACTTGAGCCTAAGTTGGACACTTAACTGGCTGAGCCACCCAGGTGCCCCTATGTTTCTAATCTTTAAAACTGCTTATTATAATAAACATCTGCGATGAAGGCAAACACATCAAATGTTTGAAAATCATGGGCTCCTAACGATACTAAAAAGCCCCTCACCTCCAGAAACAGGAAATAAATAGTGTTACTCACTGCAGGCTACTCACTGCAGGTATTTATAAGAACAAAACACTGGGAACTGAACGCTCATCCATAGGGTCCCAGCTAGCTGAATGGTGCACCCACACAGCACAGCGCCATGGAGCTGAGGCACAATGACGGGCTTCGAGAACCACCGCAGGCGGTTCCCGGACACAGTGCAGAGGGAGAAAAAGATATTGCTGGCAACCCAGGAGATTCCCGCAGGCTCGGTTCCAGACCACCGCAGTAACGCAAGTATCACAAGCCAATCAGATGAACTTTTTGGTTTTCCAGCGTATATAAATGTTCACACTACACTGTCGGCTATTAAGTGTGCAACAGCATTCTGTCTACAAAACGCCGTACACACCCTAATGAAGAGATACTTTATTGCTTGAAAATGCAAACCACCACGTGAACTTTCAGTGGCTGGTAATCTTTTTGCCGGTGGAGAGTCTTGTCTGATGGTGGTGGCCACTAACTCATCAGGGCTGTGACTGATGAAGGCTGGGGTGGCCGTGGTGGTTTCTTAAAATAAGACAACACGAAAGTTTGCCACATCGATGGACTCTCCCATCCATGAATGATTTCTGTTTTAGGCAAAGCTATTTGATAGCATTTTACCCACAGAACTTCTTTCAAAATTCTCTCAGACCCTACCGCAGCTTTTTCAACTGAGTTTATGACACAGTCTCATAGCTTTCATAAATGACTGTTGTCATTTCACCAATCTCCATGGCGTCTCCACCAGGAATCTCAAGAAAGCACTTTCTTTGCTCATCCTTAAGAAGCAACTCCTCAACCGTTCAAGTTTTACCCTGAGATGCAGCCATTCAGTCGTGTCTTCAGCCCCCACTTCTGAGTCTAGTTGTCTTGCTGTTTCCACCACAGCTCAGTGACTGCCTCCCCGGAAGTCTCGAGCCCCTCAAGCTCTTCCATGATGTTGGATCGGCATCTTCCAAACTCCTACTCATGTTGAAATG
Source organism: Panthera uncia (assembly GCF_023721935.1). Taxonomy (NCBI): domain Eukaryota; kingdom Metazoa; phylum Chordata; class Mammalia; order Carnivora; family Felidae; genus Panthera; species Panthera uncia. The sequence goes on from NW_026057576.1 coordinate 77,431,363, forward strand.
TCACCTCTTTCCATGAATCACAAATGTTCCCCGTGGCATCTAGAATGGGGAATTCTTTCCAGAAGGTTTTCAGTTTACTTTTCCCAGATCCACCAGAGGAAATCACTTTCTGCTGCAGCTATAGCCTTACAAAATGTGCTTTTTAAATATTAAGACTTGAAAGTTGAAATTACTCCTTGATCCATGGGCTGTAGAATGAATGGGTGCTGGGTTAACAGGCAGGAACACAGCGCTAAGCTTGTGCAGCTCCATCAGAGCTCTTGGGTGACCAGGTGTGTTGTCAACAAGCAGTTTCAAAAGTAACCTTTTTCGGGGCGCCTGGGTGGCTCAGTCGGTTGAGCGGCCGACTTCGGCTCAGGTCATGATCTCACGGTCCGTGAGTTCGAGCCCCGCGTCGGGCTTTGTGCTGACAGCTCAGAGCCTGGAGCCTGTTTCAAATTCTGTGTTTCCCTCTCTCTGACCCTCCTCCGTTCATGCTCTGTCTCTCTCTCTCTGTCAAAAATAAATAAACGTAAAAAAAAAAAAAAAACATTTAAAAGTAATCTTTTTCTCTGAGCAGCAGGTCTCAAGAGCGGGCTCACAACATTCAGGAAACCATGTTGTAAACGGATGGGCTGTCATCCGGACTTTGTTGTTCACTTGCAGAACACAGAATAGATTCAGCGTTAATTCTTTTTTTTTTTTTTTTTAATTTTTTTTAATGTTTTTTTATTTTTGAGACAGAGACAGAGCATGAGCAGGGGAGGGGCAGAGAGAGAGGGAGACACAGAATCTGAAACAGGCTCCAGGCTCTGAGCTGTCAGCACAGAGCCTGACGCGGGGCTTGAACTCACAAACTGTGAGATCATGACCTGAGCTGAAGTCGGACACTTAACCGACTGAGCCACCCAGGCGCCCCAATTCAGCGTTAATTCTTAAGGGCCCTAGGATTTGTGGAATGGTAAATGAGTACTGGCTTCAACTTAAAGTCGACAGCCGCCTGCATTAGCCCCTAAAAGGGCGTCAGTCTGTCCTTTGAAGCAAGGCATTGACTACTTCTTTCCAGCTGTGAAGTCCGAGATGGCATCTTCTTCTGACAGAGAGGTGCTCTGTCTACACTGAGAATCTGTGGTTTAACGTAGCTCCTTCATTCACTGTCTTAGCTAGATCTTCTGGACAGCTCACTGCAGCTTCTGGGTCGGCGCTCGCTTCTCCACCTTGCGCTTTTACAGAAACAGCTTCTTAAAGCTCAGGAACCAACCTCTGCCAGCTTCAGACTTTCCTTCTGCAGCTTCCTCAACTCCCTCAGCCTTCACAGAATTAAAGAGAGTCAGGGCCTCGCTCCAGAGTAGGCTTGGTTTAAGGGAATGTTGTGGCTGGTGTGATCTTCTATCCAGATGACTAAAACTTTCTCCATATCAGTAGAAAAGCTGTTTCACTTTCATATGGTTACCGCAATACCACTTTTCATCTCCTTCAAGAACTTTTCCTCTACATTCACAAGGCAGCTAATTGTTCAGCACGAGAGGTCCAGCTTTTGGCCTGTCTTGAGTCTTCACAAGCCTTCCTCACTGCGCTTAAGCATTTCTAGCTTTTGATTTCAAGTAAGAGACATCTGGCGCTTGGGTGGCTCAGTTGGTAAGCGTCCGACTTCAGCTCAGGTCACGATCTCGTCGTTCGTGGGTTCGAGCCCCGCATTGGGCTCTGTGCTGACAGCTCAGAGCCTGGAGCCTGCTTTGGATTCTGGGTCTCCCTCTCTCTCTCCCCCTCCCCCACCCATGCTCTGTCTCTCGAACATAGATAAAACATTAAAAAAAATTTTAAGTGGCAAACGTGTGACTCTCCCTTTCACTTAAACACTTAGAGGCTACTGTAGGCTTATCAGTGGCCTAATTTCAACACTGTTGTGTCTCAGGGAATAGGGAGGCCCGAGAAGAGGGAGACAGATGGGGCAACAGCCAGTTGGCAGAGCAGTCAGAACACACACGTGTCAATTAAGTTTGCCATCTTACCTGGCGGGGGTCACGTGTCCCCAGTCACAACAGTAGCACCAAATATCACTGATCACAGATCACTATACCAACTATAACGATAATAAAAAAGCTTGAACTATGGCAAGAATCACCAAAATGTGACACAGAGAGACAGAGTGAGCAAATGCTACTCATGCCAACTGACCTGCTCTACACAGGGTTGCCACAGACCTTCAGTCTGTAAACAGCAGCATCTACAAAGCACAGTAAAATGAGGCACGCCTGTACAAGAGAGCACATGTGGTGTGCCGCCTACCGTGTGCCCCACCACCCACACACACACCCACACACACACACCCACACACAGAAAAGGGGCGTCTCGCTACCGACAGAACCATGGGAAGTCAGAGGACCCGTCTACAGAGATCTAAGGTGGAGGAGGCCCCAGCAAAACCAGAAGAAAGTTGTTTCACAGAAGCCAAGGAAAGGGCAGGTGTTTTGACCACCAGTCACTGACCAGCTGGCGGTGGGGGTCACTGCTGACCTCAGGAGACCTCAGGAGTCAGTGGGGATGCCTGGAGACAACAGCAGGTCAAATGCAGATGGTAAGATGAGAAGCAGACGGGGCACCTGAGTGGCTCAGTCAGTTAAGCGTCCTGACTTTTGACTCTGCCTCAGGTTATGCTCTCGTGATTTGTGAGTTCAAGCCCTGCACTGGGCTCCACGCTGTCGGAGCCTATTTGGGATTCTCACCCTCCCTCTCTCTGCCCCACCCCTGCTCATTCTCTCTCTCTCTAAAAAAAAAAAAAAAAAAAGCAGCAGAATCTGGAGATTCTGCAGATTCCTGCAAATCTGGAACTGAGATCACAAAAGCATCTGTTTGTGGAGATCCCCAAGACAGAAACATCCAGTAGTTGGTGCTGCCCAGGAAGAGCTGGGAGAGTGGGCAGACTGAAGACTGAGGAGCCAGGAAAGGGGAAGCTGGGGTGGTGCCTGAGGGGTCCGATCCAGAACCATCTCTGGGGAGCGGGTTGGTAACCAAGAGCAAGTAAAAGGAAGGTGGTCTAGGGAGAGGCTGGGAAGACGGTGAAATAGGAGAATCCTAAGCTCACGTTGTCCCACAGATACAACTAGAAAACACTCACATCAGCAGAAATAACCCAGAAAATGACCCAAAGACTCCCAGAACAAACTCCACAGCTAAAGGTAGAGGAGAGGCCACATCAAAGAGGGGTGGGCAGGGCAAAGATGCAGTCAGGAGCTAAAATGGCCCCGGCTGACCACAGTCGGGAGGGAGCCAGAAGCAGGCAGGAGGGCAAGAAACAGACTCTCATGCCGAGGAGCCCCCACGAGGGAGATGAATCCCCACAGCATTTGGCTTTGAAAGTGAGAGAGGCCGAATTTCATGAGTTCTTACAACCAGCAGGAATTAAAAACGTAGAATTAAAACAAAATCAGCAGCTAGGCTCTGGGAGAGCCAGGAGGGCGTTAGGAAGCTGAGTGTCTGCCCTTAAAGAGGGATCACAACAAACAGCCTGCACATGTCCTAACTCCAAAGCAGCAGTTTGAAAAAAACCTGGGGCATACAGGAAGGACAGCTATTTACTCATCTCAGATGTATCTGGAGAGGCAGGGATCATAGGGACATCCCTCCAGAAACAAAGGCCATGGAAGACACCATTTCCCTCCCTTGCCCCTCAGCATAAACACACAGCCACCTGTGGGAACCAGCACTGCACTGACATGACGTAAATTGCTTATACTGTCCCCCTACCCCATGCTTGACTTAGCCCCAGTGCTGCAGTCCCCTTCCCCAGAAGACTGACCCGAAGCTCACCAACACCGAATGTCCCAACCCACATATTTTGTGGGGCCTCGATCCCGGTGGGGTGGCTGGTCACCTCCCAGGGAGGACACACAAACTTTATTAAAACTGCACCCCCCTTCCCGTGCACACTTCGCAGAGTAGCCCCAGCCACCCCGTTTCCACAGCAGCTTGGCATCCCCCGTGGAAAAGGACCAGTGCCCTTTGTTAAAAGTCAGGCATACCGACTTTTAAAAGTTAAAAGTGCATACCACCCACTACTTTCAAGAGCAAGAGACATAGCTGACTTTCCCAACACCTAGAAACAGAGAGTTAGATATAATGAGACAGAGGGGTATGTCCGAAATGAAAGAGCAGGATAAAACCGCAGCAAGATACCCGAGTGAAACAGAGGTAAGTACTGTATCTGAAAGAGAATTTAAAGTAGTGATCATAAAGATACTCACTGGATTTGAGAAAAGAGTGGAGGATGTCAGTGAGGCCCTTAACAGAAAGATTAAACAAACAACCAAACAAAAACAGTGATGAAGAACACAATAAATGAAACTAAAAATACACTAGGTGGAATAAACAGCAGGCTAGAGGAAGCAGAGGAGCTAATTAATGACCCGGAAGACAGAGCAACAGAAAGTAATCAAACTGAGCTGGTGAGAGGAAAAAAAAAACAACTCAAAATGAGGATAAACTTTGGGAACTCAGCAACCCTGTCAAGTGTAATAACAAGCACGTTATAGGGATTCCAGAATAAGAGAAAAGGGGACAGAAAATTTATCTGAAGAAATAATAGCTGAAAATTTCCCTCCTCTGGGGAAGGAGCCAGATATCTGGATCCAGGAGGCACAGAAATCCCCCAAGGAAAGTAACCCAAGGGGGTCCACACCAAGATACAGAATAATCAAAATGGCAAAATATAGTGATAAAAAAAAAAATTAAAACAGCAAGAGAAGACAGTTACACACAGTGGAAACCCCATAAGGCTATCAGCTAATTTTTCAGAACAGCAGAAACTCTGCAGGCCAGAGAGGCATAATATATTCAAAGTACTGAAAGAAAAAAACCTGATCCAAGAATACTCTATCTGGCAAGGCTATCACTCATAAAAGGAGAGATGAAGAGTTTCTTGGACAAAAACTAAAGGAATTCATAACCACTAAACCAAACCTGTAAGAAATGTTAAAGGGGACTCTCTGAGTAGAAAGGGAAGACCAAACTAAGACTATGAAAATGAAAAAACACAAAAGCAGTAAAAATAAGTATATCTATAAAAAATCAGTCAAAGGACTTACAAAATAAAAGGACGTAAAGTATGACACCATATACCTAAAACATGGTTAAGAATAAAAAATTGGTTAAAGCTTAAGTGATCATCAACCTAATATAGACTGCTATATACAGGAGACAATATAAACAAACCTAGAGGTAACCACAAATCAAAAACCAATAATAGATTGCAAAAAAATAAAGAGAAAGAAATTCAAATATATCACTAAAGAGCGCCAGCAAACCATGAAAGAGGAGACAAGAGCAGAGAAAAACTATGAAAACAACCACAAAACAAGTAACAAAACGACAATAAATACATATCTATCAAGAATTACTTTGAATGTAAACTAAATGCTACGATCAAAAGACATAAGGTGACAGTGGCAGTAAAGTAAAAAGATAAGACCCATCTATATATGATGCCTACAAGAAACTCATTTCAAATCTTTTTTTATTTTTTATTTATTTTTTTTATTTCAGAGAAAGAGAGAGCATCCCCGTGTTGAGCATGGAGCCTGATGTGAGGCTCAATCCCATGACCCTGGGGTCATAACCTGAGCCAAAATCAAGTTGGACGCTCAACCGAGTGAACCACCCAGGCACCCCAAGACTCATTTCAGACAAAAGTGAGAGAATGGAGAAACATTTATAATACAAACAGATGTCAAAAGACAGCCAGGTAGGAATACTTATGCTAGACAAAAAAGACTTTAAAACAAAGACTGGAACAACAGACAAAGAAGAACACTATAAAATAATGAAGGAGGCGATCCAACAAGAAGATATAATCACTGTAAATATTTATGAACCCAACATGGGACCACCCAAATACATACAACAGTTAGTAACAAACATAAAGGAGCTAATTGATAGTAACACAATAATAGGGGACTTTAACACCCCTCTCATCTCAATGGACCAGGTGGATTTAACAGATATATTCACAACATTCCATCTTAAAACAGAATACACATTCTTTTCAAGTGCACATAGAACATTCTCCAGAAGAGAATTAGGCCACATTAGGCCACAAAATGAATCTCTACAAATTGAATAAGATCAAAGTCATACCATGTATCTTTTCTGACCACAACACTATGAAACTAGAAATCAACCACAAGAGGGGCGCCTGGGTGGCGCAGTCGGTTAAGCGTCCGACTTCAGCCAGGTCACGATCTCGCGGTCTGTGAGTTCGAGCCCCGCGTCAGGCTCTGGGCTGATGGCTCGGAGCCTGGAGCCTGTTTCCGATTCTGTGTCTCCTTCTCTCTCTGCCCCTCCCCCGTTCATGCTCTGTCTCTCTCTGTCCCAAAAATAAATAAAAAACGTTGAAAAAAAAAAATTAAAAAAAAAAAAAAAAAAAGAAATCAACCACAAGAAAAAAATCTGGGAAAACTACAAATACAGGGAGATTGAATAACATGCTATTAAATAATGAATGGATCAACCAAGAAATCAATGACATTACATGGAAACAAATGAAAATGAAAACACAATGGTCTACATGTTTTGGAATGCAGCAAAAGTGGCTCTAAGAGGGAAGTCTATAGCAACACAAGCCTACCTCAAGAAGCAAGAAAAAATCTCAATGAACAATCTAACCTTACACATAAAGGAGCTAGAAAAAGAACAAGCAAAACCTCAAACCACCAGAAAGAAGGAAACAATAAAGATTAGAGCAGAAATAAATGATATACAAACTAAAAAACAAACAAAACCAACCAAACAAACAAACAAACAAAAAAACACACAAGAGAACACATCAATGAAACCAGGGGCTGGTTCTTTGAAAAGATCAGAAAAATTGACAGACCTCTGGCCAGACTCATCAAAAAAACAAAACTGGCTGGCTCAGTCGGTAGAGCACGCAACTCTTGATTTGGGGGGTTGTGAGTTTAAGCCCCACACTGGGCATAGAACTTACTTAAAAAGAGAGACATTCCATGCTCATGGATTGGAAGAACAAATGTTAAAATGTCCATACTACCTAAAGTAATCTATACATTTATTATAATCTCTATCAAAATACCAACAGCATTTTTCACAGAGCTAGAACAAACAATTCTAGAATTTGTATGGAACCACAAAAGACCCCAAACAACCAAAGCAATCTCGAAAAAGAAAAAACTGGAGATATCACAATTGTAGACTTCAAGTGTTAGTAATGAAAACAGCACAGTGCTGGTGAAAACAGACATCACAGATCAATGGAACAGAATGGAAAACCCAGAAATAAACCCACAACTCTATGGTCAATTTTCAACACAGAAGACAGGAATATGCAAGAAAAAGAGAAAAAGACAGTCTCTTCAACAAATGGTGTTGGGAAAACTAGACAGCTACATACAAAAGAATGAAACAACCACTTTCTTATACCATCCACAAAAATAAACTCAAAATGGATGATGGCTCTAAATGTGGGACCTGAAACCATAATGATCCTTCTAGAGAGCACAAGCAGTGATCTGACATCAGCCGTAGGAACATCTTTCTGGATATGTCTCCTGAGACAAGGGAAATAAAGGCAAAAATAAACTATTAGGACTTCATCAAAATTAAAAGCTTCCGTACAGCAAAGGAAACAATCAACAAAACTAAAAGAAAACATACTGAATGGGGGAAGATATCTGCAAATGACATATCAGATAAAGGGCTAGTGTCTAAAATACATAAAGAACTAAACAACTCAGGGATGCCTGGTTTGCTCAGTCTGTTAAGCGTTTGACTCCTGATCTCAGTTCAGGTCTTCATCTCAGGATCATAAGTTCAAGCCCTGTGTTGGGCTCCATGCTGGGTGTGAAGCCTACTTGAAAGACGGAGGGAGGAAGGGAGGGAGGGAGGGAGGGAGAAAGGAAGGAAAAAGTATGGATACAAATCAACACAAAACAACCCAAAGAATCCAATGAAAAATGGGCCAAAGTGAATAGACATTTCTCCAAAGAAGACATCCAAATGGCCAACAGACACATGAAAAGATGCTCAACATCATTCTCATCAGGGAAATACAAATCAAAACTACGAGATTACCTCACACCTGTCAGAATGGCTAAAATCATCAATACAACAAACAACCAGTGTTGGCGAGAAGGTGGCGAAAAAGGGACCCTCACGTGCTGTTGGTGGGAATGCAAACTGGTGCAGCCACTGTGGAAAATAGTATGGAGGCTCCTCAAAAAGTTAAAAATAGACCTACCCTTGGATCCAGTCATCAGACTTCTGGGTATTTACCCCCAAAATACAAAAACGCTAATTCAAAAAGATACATGCACTCCTATGTTTATTCAGCATTATTCATAAGAGCTAAACTATGGAAGCGGCCCTAGTGCGCATCAATAGATAAATGGATAAGGAAAGTGTTTTGTACATAGATACATACATATGTACACCCGTACATAGATATATACTCATACATACATACATACACACATATATGTACTCATAAATACATACACACACATGCACGATAGAATAGTATTCAGCCAATGAATAAATCTTGCCATTTGCAACAATATGGATGGATCTAGACAGCATAATAAAGGCTAGCAAAATATGTCAGAGAAAGACAAAAATACCTATGATCTCGCTCATGTGTGGAATTTAAGAAACAAAATGAACAAAGGAGAAGAGACAAACCCAGAAAGACTCTTAACCCTATAGAGACTTGATGGTCACCAGAGGGGAGGTGGGCAGGGGATGGGGGTTATAGGGGGTGCGGATTAAGAGTACATTCATAGTGATGAACACTGAATAAAGTACGAAATTGTTGAATCACCACGTTGTGCACCTGAAACTAACAGAACACAGCATGTTAACTATACCGGAACTAAGATAAAAAACTTAATGAAAGAGAAAAAAAGAAAAAAATCAAGAGGAAGGTGGTCTAGCTCCCTGTCCCTGAGGGGCCCGCCCCAAACCCACAGAAGAGGAAAGACAAAGGGGCACCTGGAAGTGTCCGGTGTGTGACGGGAAATCCAGAACCGACCTGTACAGCTGGCTTTTCCACTAAAAAGAACAGGCGCTGACACTGGACGGGGTTTGGTTTCCCTTCTTACGGCTGGTCCCTTCCTCTGGAGCCCGGAGCCTTCCTCCCAAGCCCCGGAATGGTCCCCACTGTCCACACCCACACCCTGTGCCAGCCAGGTTGGGCACTGTGTGAGCCACCATGGCGACACAAAACCTTACCTTGAGATGGTGGAACATTCGATGTGCCAGCCAGGTCTCCCGTTTCCCCAAGGAGAGGCCCAAAACACCTCCTGGGGTTTAGCTGCCTTCCACAGGGCAAAGTCGCTGGGGTGCCGCTTGTCAGAATCAACTGCCAACAGATCAAGTGACCGATCAGGGGCGAGAATCTACAACAGGCAAACCCACACAGCACCGCCACCAGACGGAGGCAGGAGGCACATCCCAAAGATGTTGTGCCTTCCTATCAGTGACCTCACATCTCTCATTCACGGGTCTCTCTCCCCGGGTGGCCACTGGAAGGACTACCCAACGCTTTTATCTAAAACATGCCGGACTGTGAGGTCTCACTGCGGAGCTAAGGCCAGCTCCCACCAAGCAGAACGAGTCGGGATTTCAAATAACAAACACTGAAGCTTCTTCCCAGGGGGGCACTGGGCTGAGCTCTCTCTGCCTTATTCTTGTTGTGAGAAAGCTGTGTTGCCAGCAAATGAGTTTCAGGTAACTTTTCCCCCCAAAAGAGAATTATATAGAGAAAAATAACAACAACAACAACCACACACCAAAAACCAGAATATCCATCACACTGGAGGGGCAAGAAAACCCCAAAGAGGAGGGTCAGGAGATAACACGAGGTTGTACGATGAGCCACTACTGGGCTCTCTGTTCCAAAACTTGAAGTGGCCAAGATTCCCTGACAGGTGAGTGGATAAACCGTGTTGTATCCAGACAGTGGAATATTACTCGACACTAAAAAGAAATGAGCTATCAAGCCATGAAGAGACGTGGAAGGTAGTTGAGTCCCCTGTCCCCAAGGACAGTTGAGTCCCCTTGCCCACGTCCTGGTGGGGCCTAGTGGCTTAAATACACATTTTCATTTAAATGTGTATTGAGTGAAAAAAGCAAGTCTGAAAAAGGTCACAGACTGTATGATTTCAACTTTATGGCATTCTAGAGAAGGCTGAACTATGCAGGTGATAAAAGATCCTTGGTTGCCAGGGGTCAGGAGGGATAGAAGACGGACAGGTGGAGCACGGGGAGGGGTCTGAGGGCAGGGAGGTGGCCCCATGTGATACCACATTGGTGGATACGTGTCATTATACATTTGCCCAATTCCAAAGAATGTACAACACCAGGAGTGAACCCTGATGTAAACCATGGGCTCTGGGTGATGATGTGTAACACAGGTCCACTATGACAAACGTCCTATTCTGGTGGGTGACACTGATAATGGGGAAGGCTGTGCACGAGTAGGGGCAGGGGAATGTGGGAAATCTCTGTTCCTTCCCCTCGGTTTTGCTGTGAGTCTATAAGTGCCCCCCAAAATAAAGTCTATCAAAACACAAAAGCGTTGCTGATGCTAGAACATGTGTCTCAGAGGCTCGTCCTCTGACTCCAGGGGGCACACCGCATATGAACATGTGTGGCCAGTCCAGCGGTCCTCGGTTCTGGCCTTTCAGAAGGGGAGCAGGATACTACTAAGAGTAACAGACACCATTTCTGAGGAGTCAAATAATACTGTCAGTAATTAAATTTAAATGGCATTGTTTATAGAGCAGAGGATAATGCCTGAAGACAGAAATGACTTCACCCAATTTGTCTTTTGAGATGTTGCTTGTTTTTATTTGGTTCTTTTAAATAGTATCCTTTTAAAATTATTATTATTATTTTTTTTAGTTTATTTATTTTGAGAGAGAGAGCAGGGGAGGGGCTGAGAGAGAGCAGGAGAGAGAGACTCCCAAGAAGGCTCCGTGCCATCGGCACAGAGCCCAGCGCGGGGCTCGATCCCACGAACCGTGAGATCATGACCTGAGCCAAAATCAAGAGTCGGATGCTTAAGCAACTGAGCCACCCAGGTGCCCCTAAAATTATTTTAAATTTACTTCTCTATACACATTTCTTCTCCACAAAAATAGCTTCATTCTAACAGTCACTGGAATAGAAGGGACTGCAGGAAGAGATTAAAATCCCCTAGGAACGTACTATATGGTAAAATACCTACGGGGATGTAACGTATGGCCAAGTACATGTGGAACTGAACATACCAGCAAGGCGGAGGAGAGTGGGGAGATGGGACACCGTGAACGTGTGCTCTCTGGGGAAGGGCTGGGGGAGACTCACGACTTGCCGTGTGAACCTCATACTCCACAAATTTCCTCTCTTAGAAAAGAGGGACTTAAATGCACAGCACGGCTGGGATGGACGGTCTGGCGCCATCACCATGGCCGAGCACAGGGGAGGGGGAAGCTGAGCACAGGGGAGGGGGGTGTCCACCCACCTGGCTCTGCGGCTGGACTGGGGACCACACCCACGAGCTTGCCGTACCTGTCTCCTCTTGACCACAGATCGAAGTAGACGTTGCCTGTTTTACAAAGGTAATTAGAAACTCATCATTTCTCAAGTCTTAAGTATCAGCATCTACACGGGCTTAGGAGCTGACTGGTAATTAGGACTCAAACTCAGAATCTGGCATCTGGCCTTCACGTGGCCCCTTTGTTCTGTCTCTAACTCAGAATTCATGCCACCACCACTATTTCATAAAAGCACGCATTTGCACACATCACGAACATCCAGAGTGGGTGTGAAAACCCAAGTGTAAGATCTACGTCAAACGAGATGGTTCTTTTTCACGAGAGGGGAAAAAGAGTGTTACCGCAGCCTGCGTTCAGCTCTGGGCTCTGTGGCTACAAAAAACCCGTCTTGACCCAGATATGTCTACGACCATCTCTTCACTTGGAGCCCAAACACCTCCACACTTGAGCACCCTGATGGACGAGGGGGAAGCGGGTGCTGGAGCACCCCCCCCCCCCCCCCCCCCACAGGAAGGAGCCCCGTGCTCAGCGGCCAGGACTGTGACATCAGATCTCTATCCTGACTGGGGGTGGGGGTGGGGCGGGGAAGGACTTGATACAAGGGCCCTGGGTGGCTGGGCGCTGCCCCGGCCTGTCCTCTTCTCCCAGAGCTCATATCAGGGCACCCAAGCTACGCCGGGGGTAAGTAGGGACACTGGGAGCTGCTGTCCACCACGTCAGAACGTCAACACGCTCTCAAAAAGGAGACAATTCTCCTCACCTTTGCTCATGTTACCGATTTGCTGAACTGTTTCCTCAAAGAGTTCAAAATTCAAATTACAACCGAGATTTTACGGAACTGTTGAAAAGTTCAAATTAATGGAGTTTGAGTTAACATCAATTTACTTTGACTTCATTACATTTACGCTGTCTATTATTAAAAACTGACAATAAAGCACAGTAATAAAATGATAAAGCGCGTTCGGATGAGCGCCTCTGCCCCTCGTGAGGGTTGCCCTCCAGGTGGTGCGTCTCACTCCACGTCACAGGGCGGCCACAGGGAAACAATTCTTGTATTTTCTGGAGCAAACTCCAGTTCAGTCCCCTAAGCCCCTTAAAAACAAGTTCTTCTTGGAAACAAAATCTAAATAAGGTAAAGGAAAAACAAAACCAAAAACACATGCTCTTGTGTACGCAGAGGTTACCGAGAGAGGCAGCACACGGTCCGGGGACCTGGGGGACCCAGGGCCCCTCCATGGGTCTGTGTTCCCAGCAAGAACCCTGCAAGAAGGATGCTTCCGGCCAGTAAGTCCAGTGACCTGCAGAAGCTGTGTCCACCCTCAGGCCTTACAGTTTGTGACTTAACTTGTTATTTACTTGCAACAAACGTCACAATACCCGTTTCTCCCAGCCCCAGGCTGGGCATGCTGGTGGGTCATTCATTAACAGCACAAGGTTCCTGTGGCCCCAGAAATGACAAAAAGTGACAAAACACAAGGGCATGACCAGCAAGTTCAGGCAGCACGTGCCTGGCTACCAACCACACAGCACCGGCACCAGAACAGGGCCGAAGTCCGCTTTCCACCACGAGCGGTGAAGCAGCGTCCTGGGAGGGAGAAAGCTTTGGTTGGGGGGTCCAGGACAGGTGGCACTTGGATCAGGAAGGACCGGGGGGAGGGGGAGGGGGTGCAGCTGAGAGTGAAGGACATCCCAGAGGCAGAAATGCCAGGAGAAAAGTTCCGAGGACAGGAGACCTCGGCCAGAGGGACACACACACACACACACACACACACAGCCAGAGGAAGGGGCCCCCCCAAACAGCTGACCAGTGGTAACACAGACAGAAGGCACAGCCCCAGACAGTGGGCGGCCAGCAGGGGACCAGGCTGGGAGAGGCAGGGACAAATGGAGGGCGTGAATATGTGGAGGACAGGATGCGGTAGGGACTGTCCGGCACCTCGGTCGGATAATGACCCCGGTTATGCGGGGTGCTCTCTTACTCAGAGGTGCACGTGGGAGGGTCAGGATGTCCACAGCCCGATTTCGCTGGCCCCTCAAACATACACCCGCACACAGAGAAAAATGTCAGAGGGCTAGTCTTTAACAAAATGTGCAACTTTAAGGGTACGGCTTTCGTCCCCAGCTTTTTGTCATGGAAAATTGCAACCACGCTAAAAGAAGGGCTCGAAAGAACACCTGTACGCCTGCCACCTGGCCGCGGTAACTGCTTTATCTAGGTGAGCTCTCCAGATGTTCAGGTCTTCCTGTGACCACGGAAAATACTTTTAAAAAGAACGGATTCAACAGCTTCGCCAAGAGGTACAATAACCACAAGAAAATCTCACGTTTCACACAGGAATCACCTCAAGAAAGACAGTAAACCATCCGGCTTACTCCAGGAAGTCGTTCACACGTGTCCAGTTCCTCCAAACCCTACAGGCGTTTCCCCAATGATCAGTTCAAGCAGCATAACCCTACCTTGTGCTGTCGAATAAGCATGCCCGTTAGCAATTATTCCTTCGATGAAAGAAATGATGTGAGGAATATTTTCAGTTACCCTCAAGTACACCGTCGGGGGGAGAACCTGACGGAAGGCAAAGGAGAAGTGACTTCCGGCGGGTGAAAAGTGGAGGTCCACCGTGCTGGCTTCCACCGCTCATGGCACCCCCTTGTGGTGAGAGGACTCAACAACACGCTTTACCTTCAAGGCTGCCATGTCTTGTTTAAAATTCTCTTCGTAAAGATTGGCCAGAGAAGCAGGTGACACATTCATCTGCAGAGAGACAGGCGAGCTGGTCAGCAGGTGGAGCCCCACGCGGCTGGCCTCAGTTCACCATGGCCGGCTCACACAGGGGCTCTCAGTGTCAGGTCTCCAAGTCCTTGTAGTCACTTAGCTAGTCACGAAGGCTCATTACAGACCCCGTGTTCTGGTTAGAGAGAAAAAAGGAATAAACAATGTGACGATTTCTGTTACGTAATTCAAACCCAAAAACACACACAAAAGCCTCCACTTTTCTAGGGCAAGGGCAAGGGCAAGGGCAAGCTACTTCAATCTATTCTACATAATAAGCAGAAACTTGGGTTCCTATCTTATCCCTTACCCCTCAGGGGGCAAAAGAAAACAAGTCAAAAATACATGAAAGAGGAACTCGGGGAAGTATTTTGAAAGTAACACAGCACCTGAACACAGGGCAGTGGGCGGGCAGTGTTCCACCCAAGGGCGGGTGGGCAGGCCGGCCCCGGAGGCAGACGTGGAATTCTGCGCTTGGGGCATATGGGGACGCGCACCTGCAGCCCCAGCTTCTCAGAGGGCGCTGGCGCACAAAACCAGGCTCCCAAAGTATTTTTTACTTTTCGGCATCAGCAGAAAAAAACACTCAGAGACCAAAAGCAGGACACGGCACCGGACACTGTTGGGCATGTGAAGGCAGCGGGAGCGGCTCCCTCCCTCAACTGGCCTCCGCAGCCCCGGCTCCTCCCCAGCCCCTGGCCCCCAGGTCAGGGCTCCGTTTCCCGCTTCCCGGACAGTAAGAAACTTTCCCAAGTGAGATGCCCCCTCCAACCCCATCACTCTGCAGCCATGGTCTTCCCTGCCCAGGGCCCCAGACAGATAATCATCCTAGAAATTTTCACCAACAGACAGGTACTGAATAAATAAACCTGGCGAACAAAGGGGCGGTTCAGCTGTGTGGCCGTAGGGAAGGCAATGAACCCCTGTGCCTCAGGCTTTCTTTGCAACACAGAGATGACCCCCAAGTTTGCCACGAGGATTCGGTGCGGCTGTGAAGACAATGGTGTGAATGGACGATGCTGGTTAACACCTCTGTTGAAGACACGACACCCAGCACCCCCCCACACGTATCTGCAACTCTCTCCTGAAATGTACCGCCCTGCCTTGAACCTGCGGCCTGCACACAATACCACCACCACCCGGACCTGTCCCTTGACTGCCTCCCATCACACACCCACACTCAGAGCCCCTCCCCAGGCCCCTCGTCACGCTGTCTTCTGCTGGGACACACGTCACATCACACACATGCAGGTTCATTTCTGAGCTACGGCCCTGGACTTGAGACAGCCGGGCAGAGGGCACATGCACATACCCTTGCTGGCTACTGTCCACAGTCCCCATGGAGGGTGCGTCAGTGTCTGCGGGGCCAGCCCCAACCGCGCAGGGGACTCACCTCTGGACGCTGTCAACATGACAGCTAACGGATGCTTTCTCGTAACTGTAACATGTATTTCCCTCCTCTGAGGGGGCATGAACATCTCACGTGTTTAGGAAACATTCACAGGGAACGTATGGCCACCATACCAGTTTCTCTTCTTACTGATTTGTAGGAAGTATTTTTACATGAAAGAAATTAGCCTTTTATCTCTGATGTGAATTTCAATTATTTTCACAGTCTTTCAACACTATGGTTATCTTAGGTCATGTAGAAAAAATTTTTATATTTAGCAATCCTTTATATTTCTCAATCTTTGGGGCGCCTGGGTGGCTCAGTCGGTTGAGCGTCCGACTTTGGCTCAGGTCATGATCTCGCAGTTCATGAGTTTGAGCCCCGCATCGGGCTCTGAGCTGTCAGCACAGAGCCTGGAGCCTGCTTCGGATTCTGTGTCTCCCCCTCTCTGCCCCTTTCCCGCTCGTGCTCTGTCTCTCTCTCTCAAAAAATGAATAAACGTTAAAAAAAATTATATTTCTCAATCTTTTCCCACAAATGGCTCCTGGGTTTGGAAACAAATTTAGGGAAGCCTTCCCCAATAAGAGGCTATAAAAACTGCCCCAAAGTTCCTTTAGTAATTTGGAGTTCCATTTCTTTTATATTAAGTCTCCAATCTGCCCTAGATTTGGTTGAGGCACACATTCAACTGGGGTTTATTTTTCTCCCAGATGCTTACCTAACAGTCAACATTTTCTACTGGATAATTCCTCTCTTCCCCACTGATGTGAAGTGCCATCGTTACCATAAAACAAATTTCCATTATTTAATGTGTCTACGTCCAACTTTCTAACGTGTCCTGTTATCTGCTCATTGTATCTGTACAACGACCTTTAATTCCTACAACCTTGAGAGCGACAAAAAGCAGACTGGTGAATGCTCGGGGGCAGGGTGGCACGGAGGGAGGATGGCCAGGGGCAGAGGAGACTTTTAGGGTGATGGATGGATGGAGACATGCGTCTGCACATGGGAGATGGGCTCACAGGTGCACATGTCACCGTGCTGTGGGCCTCGTGTGCACTAAATGCAATTGATTGTAGGTCTGTTTGACCTCAAAACTGTGCCAGAAAAGGGAAAGATTATGAAAACAAAAAATTTTCCATAGCTTTAAAAGTATGTTTTAATATCGGGTCAGACTACTCCCTCCTTAATACTCTTCTTTTACAGAACTTTCCTGCTACTCTTGCTTTTGTGCCGTCCCGTGTGAACTTTAGAATCCGGGTCTCTAGTTCAGAAGAAGGGGAATAGTAAGAACACATGCACACGCACACACATGCACACACATGCATGGCTGCAGACACACGCACACGCACAGACGTGCATGGCTGCACACATGCATGCACGCAGCTGCACACACATGCACACGGCTGCACACATGAATGCACGCAGCTGCACACACCCGCGCACAGCAGCACATGCACGCACACACACAGCCACTCACACAAGGACGCACATATACGTTCAAGGCTGCACACACATGCACGTGTGCGCACAGCAGCACACATGCACACACGCACAGCTGCACACATGCACACTCACGCACACGGCCACACACACACTCCTGTAACGACCTAGCAAGTACCATACTGCAAACACGCAACCCCTCTTCCGCCTATGGCTTCTCCAGCTCACACGCACGAGCCCAGAGGGCATGGTTCGGAAATGCTGAGTGACAGTGAATTGTAAGGGGAATATCAATCCATTGCCGGCTTTGCAGGGAGGAGCGGAATCATATTCTAAAAGTAAAGTTTTTAAATTTGATTTTTAGGCAGCTGGTCATCCCACTACCATCGGGCTGGCACTGCTCCCCACTCCCCACCCCCCCAGCAAACCGTAGGACGCAGGTGCCCAAACGGCGTCTTAGTCCTGTGATTTCAGATTCCTGTCCAGCTCGCCCTGACCATCATAAATCATTTCAAGCTGGTTCTCCCCCTGGCAAGAGTCCCACTGCTCGGGCCTTGGCACTCACGCTGAGCGTCCAGCCTTCCTCCCAGAAAGAAGAGCAACAGGGGCCGGTGTTCTTGAAGCACAGAAAGAATACCTTTGGCTCAAATCTCTATGCCACACTCATTACAAGTTTTCTTACAAACGGTGACTATGCAGATGTACCATATTCCTCTGGAAACCCTCACCCCAGAAACCTGTCTGTGGTTTTTATCCCCGACAAACTGTAACACTGAGCCAAAAATTAAAGTCAAGGGAGTGATTCAGAAAAGCATAATGTTATAATTTAAAATATTTTAAAAGTGCTGGAGCAGATGGCACGAAGAATACCGCCGTCACTTAAAAAGGTTGCACTGGATCAAAGACGGCCTTTTTTGAGAGATGCTAAAAAACAAATAGATGTTTTCATAACCATGTTTCAGATACGCGCTTTATCATCCTACAGATATGTCTTGAAGAGATCTACCCAGTGCCACATTAGCATCATATGACAGGACAAGTATGGAAATTCTCAGGGGTCAAAAATTAAGCGCTCTCTGCATACAGAATCTTTCAGCCAATTCTACCAGCCTGTTCATAGTGTAAGTAGGAGATGATTTTTTTGTTGTTGTTTTTGGTTTATTTTGAGACAGAGAGAGTGAGCACACGCAGGAGAGGAGCAGAGACAGAAGTGGGGGGGGAGGGAGGGGGAGAGGGAGAGGGAGAGGGAGAGGGAGAGGGAGAGAGAGAGAATCCCAAGCAGGCTCTGCATGGTCAGCACGGAGCCTGACATGGGGCTTGATCCCACGAACCATGAGATCATGACTTGAGCTGAGATCAAGAGTCAGACACTTAACCAAATGAGGCATGCCTGTGCCCTTAAGTATAACATAATTCTTTGACATGCGCTGCCTCCTCATGGTATCTGTGAAATCCTCTAACTTCCCTCTAGCTGCGTTTACCCCTGCTGCCGCCCCTCCTGGGACATGTGTCCCGTCACCCACTTGGCTAACCAACCCCCACCCCTTCCCCCGGGGCCCTCCAGAGCCTGACCGTCTCCACCCAGGCCTTTCAGGTCGAGGTTTCCACCCCCGATTTTGCAGATTCACAGCAGAGCCCGATTCATCAAGTTCAGGGACCCATTTGGGCTGTCAGGTGCCCACTGAGGGTAAGGATGGAGGAAACACTCACGGCGTCACCTTCCTCCTTAACCAACCTGCATTTCCAAACGCCTCGTGCTGCCATGTTCCTTCCAAGTACGTGCTCACGACGTCAGAGACCACGGATTTCTGGGTGCCGTCTCCATTCTGAACACAGGCCTTCCTGCTCAGCCCCTGTGGGGTCAGCCTTCCCAGCGCCTGCCCAGGCCAGCCTCCGCTCCTAGCACATTCCAGACAACAGCACAGCTCCCTGCCCCCCGCCCCTCCCCAGGCCAGCTCGTTTGCTCAAAAGCTTCACTCTAGGATCAGAAGGCTGTGCCCCCAGCGAGGTGGCTGAGCACGCACTCAAGTCACACAGTCCTGGGGAAGCCACTCCAAGCCCCTCCTCCTGTGGGGTCAGCCAGCTGTCGCAGAGCGGTACCTGCCCGGGGACCCCTCGCCCCTGCCTTCCCTGCTGTCCTCTCACGTCTGCCCCTCACTGCAGCTCCTGACGAAGGGACGGCTCCCCACGTCTGCACGGCCTTGGCTGGAACGGGGGGACACCTGACCCCAGCGGCAGAGACAGAATGGAAGCCACCAGGGCACCAGGGACGGTGACCCAGGCCGGCCTGCCCGCTCTCCGCTCCCAGCCTGCGGTATCTTCTTTCTGTCACCGAACGTGCAGCCGGTGTCCTGGGACTCAACCCTGTTCTGACACTAACTGCGGGTCAGCCGGCTAACCTCCTCCAGGGAGTCATTTCTGAATTCCGGGGCGGTTTGATGGATTTCCTTGTGGTCCCCCATCCTGGCTAGAAGATGAGCCATGTGACACACGAGCATCCCTCTGTGGGATCGTCCGCCTCATGGGGGACACAAGCTCCGTGCGGCCAGGAAGCGTCTCCCTCACCTTCGTGGGCACAAAGCCAGGCGGAGGTCTGACCCCTGGTGGCTCGATACACCCTCGGGGACAGTTCTGGAAATGGAGATTGAGTCTACCTTAGGGGAACACGGCACACCGGCTAAGCTGCCCACTGGCCAACCCAGCTGTGCCGAGGGACTCAAGGAAACACATTTAAAGCCAGAGCCCATGTTCAGTGCCGCTGGTAAACGCTCTGAGTGGCCCAACTCTTAGAAGAAAAGCCTTATCAAAGAACCCACTCCTCCTTCAACCAGAAATTCCACTTTGGGAAAAGTATTTAGTGAAACAAGACATTATGGAAAAAAGACATTCACAGCAGCCCTATCTTTAACAGCTATAAACGACGCAGCCCAGACGGGGAGCTGCTGCATAGCCCCCTGCATGGAATGCTGTCGAGTTGTTAAAAAGGCAAATTGGGGGGCGCCCGGCTGGCTCAGTCAGAGGAGCGTGCGACTCTTAATCTCAGGGTCGTGACATCGAGCCCATGTCAGGTGTAGAGATTTCTTAAGTAAATAAAAGTTACAACAACAACAAAAAAAAGGCAAGTTGTGAGAAACAGGGAGATGTGGTTTCTAGAAAATAAGTTTGACTATGGAAGCACTTAAGAGTCCAAAACTAAGAACGGTAAATAAATTATGATATGTCCATGTGATGGAATGTTACGAGGCTATTTAAAAATGCTCGAGAATATTTAAGAACGTGAAGAAAATTCTCAAAATACACTAAGTGGAGGAAGCAGACTATAAAACATTATAAACTGGTTTCCTAAAGAAAAAAAATAGCACATACAGTGTTCAGTACATACATACATCTTCTAAAATAACAGGAATGTCACATTCTCTGTGTAGGTTTTTGCACAGATTGGACCGTTTAACAATCCTTTACAGATCTTTAGAGATAATTGTCAAAGTTGCTAATTATGACAAGCAGAAGAGACAAACCTTTGAAAGTTGACTTTTAAAAATTTAACTATAATATTTAACTTCAACCCCTCAGTTAAAACTTCCCCCCAAAAAACTTCCCCTAAATACCGTATGAGTTGTAAGTGCCCCGTTCGCTTCACACATAACAGGTGGGAAAATTCAGCCTCCCATGAGCTCAGTTTCTCTAGCCCAAAGTGGCCCTTGACTTCCCTCTGCGCAGGAGGCTGGGGGGCCGAGGGGCCAGAAAAGGATGAGGTTCAAGCAGGAGACCGGGACAGAGCGAGACTAGGCATCAAAGGCTTTGGCGACCAGAATCGAACAGGCCTCTTTTACCGGGACAGGGATTCCTCTGAGAACCTGTCAGCACAACCTCACTGGGTCACACACGGACAGTGAGACATAAAACACACGTGTGCAACAGCCACGGCACTGCCACGCAGGGATCAGAACACTCACACAATCAACATGGTCGTCGTCGACACTTACCTCACCGGCTCTTTTGATGATTTTATCATCCACGTCCGTGATTCCCATCACCATGATGATGTTGCATCCGAAAACCCTTGTGAGGATCCTTCGAATGATATCAAATCTAACATATGAGCTGCAAGGAAATAAGTATTAAGGCGTCTTTAATGCAGAAAATCACCGCCGTGACCTTTAAAACGGAGCACCTTACATTTTAACAGGCTGCCACAGAGCAGTCGGGTGTGTGACAGAACGGACAGCTCACGTGCAGCTAGGAGAAGGGCCCACGCGGGTCCTCGCGAGAAACTAACAAAGGCATCCCCTCAATGTCAGGTGTGGTATTAGCACTTTTAACGTTGGAGCTGGTAAGTGCGCTTACATCCATTGGATTGTATAAAAATTCACCGCTGATACAATGACACTAGGTGCTTAAAATACAGAGAGCTGTTACCATCCCAGTTCGTGTTCTAGAGTAACTGTAATGTTTTGCTAGGGCAGAACAGCAGTAACAACAAATTGAGGCAAGTACAATGAAAGCTGTACAGTGTCACTCCTAAAGAACGTGTAAAACTATCATAGAATATTAACACATCGGCTTATCCGTGGGCTACACTGGGGCAACTCAAACTTATAAAACCAGAAGGGTGCAAGAGCCACTTAAAATGTCAAGAATCTGGAGGTGTCCGGTGGCTCAGTCAGTTGAATGTCCAACTCTTGATTTGGGCTCAGGTCATGATGTCCCATTTTGGGAGTTCGAGCCCTGCGTCAGGCTCTGTGCTGACAGCATGGAGCCTGCTTGGGATTCTCTCTCTCTCCCCCTCTCTCTGCTCCTCCCTAGCTTCCGCTCGCGCTCTCTCTCTCTCTCAAAAAAATATATAAACATAAAAAAAAATTGTAAATGTCAAGAGTCTGGCTTCACACTCTGGAAAACAGTGTGGAGTTTCCTCAAAATATGAAAATAGAACTACCTTACGACCCAGCAATTGCACTACTAGGTATTTACCCAAGGGTTACAGGAGTCCTGTTTTGAAGGGACACGTGCACCCCCATGTTTATAGCAGCACTATCAACAATAGCCAAAGTATGGAAAGAGCCCAAACGTCCATCGATGGATGAATGGATAAAGAAGATGTGGTATATATAGATACAATGGAGTATTACTCGGCAATCAAAATGAATGGAAATCTTGCCATTTGCAACTACATGGATGGAACTGGATGGCATTATGATAAGTGAAATTGGTCAAAGACAATATCATATGATTTCACTCACATGTGGAATTTAAGATATAAAACAGATGAACACGGGGAAAGGGAAGGAAAAATAAGATAAAGACAGGGAGGGGGACAAAACATAAGAAACTCTTAAATTCACAGGCGCCTGGGTGGCTCAGTCAGTTGAACGTCTGACTTTGGGTCAGGTCACGATCTCATGGATTGTGGGTTTCAGCCCCGTGTCGGGCTCTGTGCTGACAGCTCAGAGCCTGGAGCCTGCTTTGGATTCTGTGTCTCCCTCTCTCTCTCTGCCCCTCCCCCCAGCTCACACTCAGTCTCTCTCTCAAAAATAAACATTAAAAAAATAAAGAGAGAGAGAGACACTTAAATACAGAGAACAAACTGAGGGTTGCTGGAGGGGAGGTGGGTAGGGGGACGGGCTAAATGGGTAAGGGGCATTCAGGAAGACACTTGCTGGGATGAGCACTGGGTGTTATAAGTAGGGGATGAATTGCTGGAATCTACTTCTGAAATCATTATTGCACTAAACGCCAACTAACTTGGATATAAATTGCAAAAAGAATCTGGCTTCTCATAAAAGCAACCTTAAAGCTCAAGGTCAGGTAGTCTCACGCTCATCTGTCATCTGCACAACCTAAGTTCCGAACATCCTTTTCCCTCGAAGACGAGCCCTGTTATCACACCCCTTCGGCTTGCCACACCCCCACTCCCCGAACGCAGCTTGGGTGACAAAGCGATGTCAGAAACTCATTGCCAAGATATTTAATCATTTGAAGGCTTGAACTGCTTACTCAGAAACTGGGCAAAATCCCACCACCCCATGGGGTTGCTGGACATGATCCTGAGGCCTGTGCAGCACGAGTTCCTACAGGCGTCACCATGCCCTTCCTGCGACTTGAGCAGGGAAAGACCCTACAAGCAGTGAGATTTCAGAGAAAAAGTAAGAAGCACAAAGTAAAAAGAGTCACATGCTTGGCCCTGAGGAGTTTAAGGGCTTCATGGCACTGAGGCCACAGGTGCATGACTCCCCCAGGGGCCACTCCATGTCCACGATGTCAGCCCCTTCCCGGCATGTCCCCATCTGTAGCTGGGGGATCACAGCACCATCATCCGGTGCCGTTAGGGTGTTACAGTGGCTGGTGTTTGCAGAGCATTTAGAGCAGAGCCTGGCACACAGCAAGAGCAGGTGTTGTGTCTGTTAACTACATGTCTTTCTTTCTTTTTCTTTTTTAAGTAAGCTCTACGCCCAAGGTGGGGCTTGAACTCACAACCCTGAGATCAAGAGTCGCACACACTACTGACTGAGCCAGCCAGGTGCCCGGTACACGTCTTTTTCAGTAGAGGCCAGTGTGGCTACCTGGGGAGGAAGGTGGGGAGACGTGAGCCTGGACGGTAAGTCGGGACAGGCTTATAGAACTGCAGAGACGACCTCAGGACTTCGAACTTTACCTTAGGGGCAGTGGAGCCAGGCCTGCCCCTCCCTGCCCATACGACCTCATATCTTCAGAATCTTGTAGTTCTTAGATTTTCCACCCCCAGGGACATCCTGAAGGACTCCTGAAGAATGGGTTCTGTCTCCCAGCCCAGCCTTCCCTAGCGGTTATCCTTGAGGGGAGTCGGCGGGGGGGGGGGCGCGAGACTGACGAATGGGGCGCTGGGGAGGCTTCTAGGCTGTCGGTAACATGTCTCCAAGAGCCATGAACACTTCATTCTGCTGTACGCTTAACATTTGTACTCTTTTCTGTATTTGTAAGGGCAAGTACAAATTATAATCAAGAGGCTTGGTTCTCCTAGCTGAAAATAAGGAAACAGGCTCTCCCCCACCGCCCCTTTCTTTCAGAAATTCCTCAGTCCTACTAAAATGGATGTAAGGAGCACCTGGGTGGGTCGGTTGGTCAAGCATCTGACTCTTCATTTGGGTTCAGGTCATGATCCCAAGGTGGTGGGATTGAGCCCGCGCCAGGGTCTGCGCTGAGTGTGGAGACTGCTTAAGATTCTGTCCCTCCCTCTGCCCACTCCCAGGCACACATGTGTGCTCTAAAATTTAAAAAAAAAAAAAAAAAAAAAAAAAAAAAGTTTGTTTTAATTTTTATGAAATGTTTTCTGTAGATGGCTTTAATGGCTAAGGAAGCCTCTGTTGAGTCCCATGACCAGAAAACTCTCAAGGACCCAAGAGCCACCTTTTTTTTTTTTTTTAAAGTTTCAGATATTATTTTTTTTAAATGTTTCCTTTTTTTTGAGAAAGCATGCATGAGCAGGGGAGGGGCAGAGAGAGGAGCAGAAGATCTGAAATGGGCTCCATGCTGACAGCAGTGAGCCTGATGTGGGGCTCGAACTCACAAACTGCAAGATCTTGACCTGAGCCAAAGTCGGACGCTTAACTGACTGAACCACCCAGGCGCTCTGAGTTTCAGGTATTTATTAATCAGTGTAAACCCCAACACGACACACTAACGTGATCTCGTGCATGCAGAGGGGAAAGGTCTCCTGGGCAAGTGGAAAATTGTGCGGATGGCTTCTAGAAGACCTTCAGTCTAAGCAGCTTTATAGTGAAACATTTCCTTTCTTCAGTTTGCGGCATCAAAGCTCAGTAAACAGAACTTGTATTGATCACTGGGACCCCGTTTGTTTGCTAACATCCATCAGAACTAAGAGCCACCCTTCTGAAATAAAGTCATCAAGGAAGGAAGAGGGATGGGCCGGACGTGTCATCTGACTGCACGTCACAAACCCCACCTGATCTCACAAGTGTCACCCACCTGGCTCTATGAGAGTTCTGTCTTTGCAATCCTGTTAGCGGGCTGCCTGTGACCATGTCCCGTTCTGATTTAATGTTACTCAACAATAAATTTTGCTTTCTCTTCTGCCTTTGTGGAGAGGTTTTTCCAGGTTGGGAAGAGTTCTTGTTTTTTAATACTTCCCCAACATATTTCATACTTCAATAAAGAGGTCAAGATATGCTTTTTACAAGTAACGCTAAGTTAGCCCACAGTGAAGGAAGAAAGGATTCCCACACTACTGATGTTAACAAAACACAAAAAATGCTCCAAACTTCCTGGGTGATACATGATTTTGTAAGAAGTGTAATGAGTACAGGTAGCTTTTCACTTTTAGTCTAGGTCTGAAACAACAAGTTTAAAACACGAATGAGAGAACATAGAGAGTATTCGGAAAAGTGCAATTCTGACAAAGGTAGGCAGGAGTGCAGCTGCTGGTTAGCAGGTTGAGAAAGCGAGTACCTGGGAGATCAGAGACACCAGGCTCCAGGCTTCCTGAATGTGTGACCTCGGGGAAGTTCCTCACACTAACTGTGAAGTCCCCACCACGCATCACACTTCAGGCACTCTGCAAGCAGCACTGTATGGGCGTTATTTCAAAAAATTGTGCAGGTTGAAAAAAGATGGATACAATTATCGTCCCCGTCACAAAGATAAAGAAAGCAGGACTCAAGGTAATAAAGTGGCTTGTCCAAAGTTGGAAAGAAGTTAGTGGGGCCAGAAATAACTCACCAGCTGAGTCCTAACCCCTGGAATGGCCTCATCGCATTAAACATCTAATTCCAAAACAGGTCATTTATCACCGCTCTTCATTGCCTCCCTCAGTTTCCTCACCTGTGAAATGGGCATGAGTGCTTAGAACTACTACAAGAACGAAATGAGAGACTGTTAACAGGTGTGCTTCCCACAGCACCAGGACTATATTCGGTATTAAGCTGCCACTTGAGAAATGGAAAAAACCTGCAAAAGACTCTTTCTTTACAAAATGAATGGTCGCTTGAAGCGTGAAAAATCAAACCGGGGTCACTCACCAAGCATGGCCAAGGTGTGCATGATCATAGACAGTTGGTCCACAGCTATACCTAGGAACACAGTTACAATCCATCACGTGAATCATACTTGCAAGAAAGGACACCACATTCTCAGGGTATCATAGAACCACGTTTGGGGGATTCCCAGCCCAAGCCTGTCAAGTACCCGTGACTACAGCACAGTATCTCCAATTGTGCCGCCACGCACTTGTCACTTACTGAATGCTTTCCACCTGAGAACCTTCCGACGCACAGTCCTTCCCGCCCCTGGTCCCCAGCACCCCGGTCCCCCAGGTCCCCGGCGGCTACCAGGAGGCGGCGTCCGCGCTGCCCACGATCAAGGGGTCCTTCCTCCGGGTAAGGCTGTTGTACACCTTGACGCCCGTGTCGTGGCCCGCCGGCTGCAGCCAGCCCTGCCCGCGCGTCCCCGACGCCGCCCGCTCCGGACCGGGCCAGGCCCCCAGGCCCAGCGCCGCCCGCAGAAGCTGGGGCCCCACGCCCGCCCCGCACGCTCGCAGCATGGCCTGCAGGCGCGCGGCTCGGAGCCTGGGGACCTGCGGCCGCGGGACAGGCTCGCCACGCCCACTCCGGGAGGGACTCGCACTGGGCCCGCCCACCCGGAAGAGGGCCTCCAGATCCCGCCTACCCCGGAAAAGGCTTTCCGTGACCTGTCCAACCCAGAACGGCGGACGCCCAGGCCCCGCCCAACCCGGAAAAGGATCTGACCACGCCACGCCCATCCCGGAAGGGGTCGCAGCCCTGCCCGCCCATTCCGGAAGATGACCTGCCTCGGCCTTGTCAACCCCCGAAGAAGGGGTCGGGAAGTGGCCGCGGCGCCTCCCACAGGCCTGTGGCGCCTGCTGCGGCGCTGGGGGCGGGGCGCGGCGCGGGCGCGGGAGGAGGTAGGAAGAGGCGCTCCTTCGCGTGCGGAGGAGGGGGCCCTTCTTCTCCCTGGAGCCCGTCGTGCGGGCTGTGCGCTGACGAATTAGGGCCGGTGCCCACCTCCCGCCCGTTCCGGAGTTCACCGTGCGGGCACACGCCTCCGGCTTCTCGCCTGTTCAGGAAGCACGTCTCACCCCAACACAACACGCAGCACATCACCACCCCTACGCAGCACGTCTGCACCCCAACACAGCACGTTTGTGCCCCAGCGCACACACACAGCAAACACATCACCTCAACACAGAACGTCTGCACCCCAACACAGCAACGTATGATCCCAATGTGCACAAGGCACGTGTGCACCCCAGCACAGCATATTGATACCCCAAGACGCACACAGCACGTCTCCACTTAACAGCACAAGGCACACTTGCACCCCAAGACAGCATTCTGTCTCCGGATGCAAGACCAAAGCTTGGAAACCGCCCCATTCATCAAGTGCCAGTAGTGGGAAGTGTCTACTTGGGATTCATTAAGGTTAAACATTCTGTATCATCTCCTCTCGAGAACAAAAACAATCTGAATTGCGGTTTCAGTGGGACTTTTAAAAGGCGGATTCATTTGAAGTCGCTTTCATATTGTCTTGACAAAAGTACCCTTACTGATGTCTTGCAAAACAATGTCTCAAAAAAGAGAGAGAAAGAGAAAGAAATCCCCTTTGTTTTTACATTCCTCAAAACCGCACAGAGGTCCCTAAGTTGTTTTTTTTTTTCTTTTCTTTCCTTTTTTTGGTTTGTTTTGGTCATTCAGTTGAAAGGAAAATTCTTAACCAGAGACAAAATGGTATGTTCCTTATTTTTTTCTTTCTTTCAAGATCCCTGAAGTCTAATTCTGCAATTGTGCTTCAAGCTAAATTGTAATCCAACGTAAACTCTGTTCTAATGCATAGTGCTGAAGCGTTAGAACCTGTGGTTGAGAATTAGGCGACTTCTCCCTCAGTGCTAAGCACAGGCTCCCTGACTCCTCAAAGTCCTACTGGCAGGTTATCCCTCCCTTGCTCTCTGCATCCCTATTTTGGTTCCTTTGTTACTGTCTCTTATTTGTAGTACAATGTGTATATTTTTCTGAGTACTTGAGATTGTAAATTTTTTTGAACTCTCTCACTGTAAGCAGATTAAATTCAGCAAAGGGTTGCTGAATTACTCTGTGAAATCCACCTGTTGTGCCTATGGGAGGAAATCTGGGCAGTAAAATATCTGGTAGGGAAAGCTCTGGTCCAGATATTAGATGTGCTGGTAAAAGAGGAAAATGAACAAAAGGCAATCTGTGACAACACACAGAATTCACGGGAAAGGCTAGAAGTTTGAAAACAGATTTAGTAACACTGAAGACCAAATCCTACACATGAATCTGTATAGCTGGCATGTTTGAATTGGCCATAGAAAAGTCATGACTTTTAAATGAACAATGGGATCTTCTGTCTTCAGAAAACCGGTCGTGTAATATGTTCAGCCCTAACTGGCAGCAATTCTACTTTTTCTTAAGTCTTCTGGAAATCATCAAAACTATGATAAACATAACCCTCTATTTAATGATACAGAATAATTAAAATATGATTAATTATGAATAATTAAAATACAACTCCTTTTGCAGGTTGAATATTCAGGTATAGTAAAAATGACTGGGAAGATTAGCAAATATATTCCCAAAAAAGAGAATCCTGTTAATTTGGAGGGACTCGTCCTCACGCTGGGTCAGAACAAAGAAGTATATTAGAATTAATGATTTCAGGGGCACCTGTGTGGCTCAGCGGGTTAAGCGTCCTACTCTTGATTTTGGCTCAAGTCATGATCTCATGGTTCATGGGTTTGGGCTTTGCAGTGTGGAGGCTGCTTGGGATTCTCTCTCTCTCCCTCTCTTTCTGCCCTTCTCCTGCTTGCTCGCTTCCTCTCTCTCAAAAAAAAAAAAAAAAAAAAAAAAGAAATAATAATAATGATCTCAAAGTATCTTGAACGCCATTTCCTAGTCCTTAATGACAACCAAAAATGTAGTTCTCAGTAATACCTTTGCTTTTAAGGCCAAGTCTTGCAAACCCAAAGTAGGGTAGATAAGGTAGCACAGTGTTTAAGGTATTTCAAGTTTGAAATAAATGTGTTATTTTTTTTAAGCACCTGAAAAGAAACAAACAAAAACTGTATGTTCACTTCTGATTTTATTCCCCCATGAGTTTGAGTATCACCAGTTAAACTAGAAATATAATTCAGAAAAAAAGTGTAATATCCATCTTTGCAACACACTCCAAAGAGCAGAACTAAAACAGCCAGGGTTCTTCGATGTATTTTCAGAATTACTTTTCCTTAGTAGTATATTTAAAATGCATGATCATAGTTACGTTTTAGCCTTTGGTCTTCTAACCTTGTTCAGAAAACTGTTAAGTCATTGTTATGTTTTTTAAGAACTTTATAAAGCTAATAAAATATTTTCTGACTTTTTAGCCCACAGGGTAAACTATCTTATAGAATGTAAGCTCCTTAGTCACTGCTGTATCCCCAGGGCCTAAGCAGTAGCTAGCACCTGGTTGGCACTCACGAAATATTTCTTGTTGAATGATTAAGATAACCTTTTGTTTCTGTGTCTGTGAAGACCATGGAAACATGAAAGGAATCATTATTCAGATAATATCGTGATTTTTAAAAAAGATAACCTAGTTCAGGGGCGCCTGGATGGCGCAGTGCGTTAAACTTCCGACTTGGGCTCAGGTCTCATGGTTTCTGAGTTTCAGCCCCCAACAGGCTCTGTGCTGACAGCTCAGAGCCTGGAACCTGCTTTGGATTATAGGTCTTCTCTTTCTACCCCTCCCCCGCTCCCCCCTCCCCCTCTCCCTGTCTCTCAAAAATAAATAAACATTAAAAAAAAAATTTTTTTTTAAGATACCCTAGTTCAAACTGGCTTATCCCTGGAAGCAGTAAATTATGTCTTACCTTTATTCTTAAATTCAGACAAACACTCATTCTAGAGCCAATAAATGCAAAGATCTACTAATAAGTACTTTAAAATTTTTTGTCTGCTCTCAGAGAAAAGTAATTATTTTTTAGTAATTATTTTTCTTATTCAACTTTGTATCCTATCTCTATCCCATATACCATTTCTATTGTCACATAATGTCATAGTATTCAAGTCTTTTCGTGCAGACTAGTGGCCAATACATTTTGTTGTATAAAATGAAATGAAACTTCATCGTTTGCTTTAAACTGAGCCAAGACTGAAAGAAGTGTGAATCCATAAGTAAAATAACTATTTTCCCAATTATCAAAGCGAGCATTCTTTTGATGTGGGGAAGGGATGAAGGGGTTTAAGAGTGAAGATCAAATCTATTTACTTCAAAGTGCTACATTCTTCGTCGTTTATCACCGCAACAACGTTGGAACGAGAACCAACCATTTCAAAGACAAAACAGCTCGATTTAGTCTCATTTGCTCTACTGGCATCCCTCTCACAAAATGCCGTACGATCGCTGGAATGAGTACCACCGGATAACAACCTATTTTATAAAAGTCGGGCTGATCTGAAATATTAGTGGCTTACACACAGTAATTTATTTTTCTTTACTTTTTATTTAAAGATTTTATTTTTAAGTAATCTCTACACCCAACTTGGGGCTGGAACTCACTGCCTGGATGGAGATCAGGAGTCGCAGGCTCCACGGGCTGAGCCAGCCAGGCGCCCCTAACATACAGTAATTTAAAAATCGCCAATGGCCTGGCCTATTGACAACATGCCTCCCTTCGCCGAGCACTCCGAGTTTGCACAGCAGTTGAGCGCCCTGGCTCGGAGTCTGTGGAAGAGCATCCCGCGGGATCCAGGGCACCCGCTCAGCCCGCAGAGACCGGGAGCAGGTAGAGCTGAGCCAGCTACACGGTCGGAGACCCCGACAGGACACCCCGCCCACCTGGGGGAAGGAAGCCTGCGAGCTGCACAGGATCGCTGCAGCGGAGGCCCGCCCCGGAGGCACCAGCTGTGGCCGTAGAGGCCGGAGCCCAGAGGACAAAGGCGGAGCGCGGCCACGCCCACGGGGCGGGGCCTCTGCCGGAAGCGGCGGGCCTGCGCGCTGGTCCGTCGCCTAGGCAACGGGATCGTCTGCGCGGGGCTTTTCAGAAAACCCAAATCCGGGAGCTTAGGGTGGGGAGAGAGGCCGTGGGGGGAGGGGAGAGGCCGAGATGGCAAGGGGAGCGGGTCCCGGACGCCTGCCCCGCCCCGATCTGAGTGGCCTTTCGAATAAGATCGGATCCCAGGGCACAGTCGGGATGGGGTCGGGATCGCCCGCCCTCTGCGGGAGCCCGGCTACGAATGCAACTCCCCTCTTGGGCCCCTTTGTCTCCAAGCCGCTCGGCACTGGGCTCCAGCCGGCGACACAAAGGGAAGGCGGTGAGGACCGCGCAGGCGCGCGAGCCGCTGAGGTTGCTGGGAGCGGTGGTCCGGCCGCCTAATGGTAGGTCTCCTCCCTCCCGGGCCGATGGCTTCCCTGGCCGTGCAAGTACGCATGCGCCACCACTTCCGCCCTGCACGGCGCGCCCCCTCCCTCCGCCCCCCGCGGGACGCGGGTTTCTCGTAGTAAGAGCGTGGGAGGGGTTATCCTCACTCGTCCCGCCTCTCCTTCGGTTTGATTGGGCTATCGAGGAAGGGCGGCGAGCGGATTGGGTCTTGGCGTTGCCAGTCTGTTTCGGGCCTTACTTATGCCCGGCTGCGCGGCGGGGCTCTGGAGAGTGAGGGGCTGGGTGTGGATAGGGAGGTGGCAACCCAGGCGAGCGATGGTCTCGGCGGCATTGGTACCACGACTAAGTCGGTTCCGACCGGGTCTTCGGCGAGGCCGGCTGCTCCCCACGTTCCCCGGTGGGCGTGCACTGCCGCCCGACAGGCTCTGCTTCCAAGTGCGAAACTCCTAGTAAAGTTTGCGCTTCGCCCGCCGCCCCTGTTCCCGCGACCCCTTCCCCAGCCAAAGTGACAGACAAAGCCACACCCCCCGCGCGGCCGGGCCGGTGAGGGGCGTGATGCGGCGGGGGCGGGGCCCGCGGGGAGGGGGCCGTGGGGGGCGGGGCGCATGCGCGGTGCGGGGGGCCGAATGTTTCCCAAGTGTTTGAAACTGGTATTTGGGTTCTCCACGTTGGACAAGTGCGGCGCGGCGGGCGGCGCGCGCCCCTTCCCGCGCTCGCTCGGCCCCGGCCCCGGCCCTTGCGCCGGGGTGCGCGCCCGCACGCGCAGCCCGCGC
>NW_026057576.1:77464052-77671268 GCF_023721935.1 Panthera uncia
GGGGGGGCGCCGGCGGGCGGGAGCTTTGCATTTTGCAGCGCTGGGCTCCGAGGGGGCGGGGGCTGGAGGAAGCGGAAAGCCGCGCCGAGTCGCCGGGGACCTCGGTGAACCATGTTGAGCCCTGCCAACGGGGAGCAGATCCACCTGGTGAACTATGTGGAGGACTACCTGGACTCCATCGAGTCTCTGCCATTCGACCTGCAGAGAAACGTCTCGCTGATGCGGGAGATCGACGCGAAATACCAAGGTACGGCGGGATGGATGGGCGGGGGCGGCCGCTCCATCCCCGCCGGTCGCGGCGCGCCGCGGGGCCGCGGGCCGTCCTGTTCCCCGCCCGGAGGAGCCGCGGGCCCGCGGAGGTGGCCCCGGCCGGGCAGGAACAAAAGGTCTGGAGCGTCTTTGATTCGCCAAGGTCCTTGTGCGCGAAGCCCGGACACGGAGGAGGAAGGAGGAACGAGAGGTCTCAATGCCAGGCTGCGCGAGCAAAGCGCTCTTTGTAGTGAAGTGACGAGGCGGGGTGCTGCGGGGGAGGGGGCGCAGGGGGGCGCAGGCTAGGGCGCCGAGGGAGGGATGTGCCGCGGTAGCTGGGGCTGAGGGGCGCAGCGACGGGGCTGCGCGCAGGGCTTCTGGGAGGGCGCTGCGGGCGGCGGGTCCCCTGCTCTGCTTGCCATCCCCGGAGCCACCCCCACCCAGTCCCGAATCTGAGTGTTATATAAAGTCCGGGGTCGGCACTCCGCGCGGTGTGGCCCCGGCCGCCTCCGCCCCCGCGCAGCCCCCCGGGCCTCCCGTGGAGCTGGACACCGAGTGAGGGCCGCCGTGTAGGGGGCGGCGCGGCCGGGTGTAGTTCGCTGAGGGCTAGGGCTTTATTCTGTGCGTGCGGTGGGGAAGGGGAGAGGAAGAGAGGGAAGGGAAGGGAGGATGGGTCGAGGAAGTCGCCCATCTGTGCTCGGGGGGCGCGGGCAAAGATTGTCTGTTTGCAGAGGAACATGGCAGGGGAGAGGACCTGTGGGTCGTTCTCTGCAGCCCCGGCTGCCCAGAGTTCCGGACAGAGGAGGAGGGTTCGTGTCCGCTGGGAATTGTTGGCTGTTGGGGAAACTTTCCTGCCAGGTCAGGCACGGCAGTGGGGGCTGCGTATGGGACGCGGATCGTCACTCGGAGTTTACTAATGTTTACAGGGCTGCGCAGCAGGGAAACGGAAGCGTGGGGGGGGGGGGGAAGGTGGGAAGCAGCCGCACGCCCCGAAGCGCAACGGGCACCCCTGTGGGCATGGCGCCCCCTGCGCGCTCTAGCCGAGTCTCTGCTTCGCAGCGACTTTTATAGGGGTCTTATTAGCATATTGCGAACGTCCCGCTTTGGCTTCCCTGTGATTGGTCTCGCCGTCCCCCATGGAATGTCCTTATCCATCCGCTGCTGAGTTATTGGTTGCTGCGCCGGAGGAGGGTGGGCATTGCGCAGTGACTGGCACGGGTCTCTGTTTCCGCTGCCTTCTTTTTTCTTCAGAGGGGCGGGGAGGAGGAGGGGGGTCGAGTTGATTTGAATGTCTTCGGGTCGCCCGGCCTCCGGCCTGGGATTGGCCATTGGCACTGCTGGGGTGGGCCGTGTTCGTCGATCCTGTGCTGTGATTGGGGCCCCGCTCGGCCTCCGCCCTACGGCCCGGCGATCCCCACAGGCGGTGGCTCTCGGGGCGGGGCGCGACGCCCGCTGACCGCCTCCTCATTGGCTGGGGGCCAGGCCCCGCCCCTGTCCCTCAGGGGCTCGAGCCTGGCCATTTCCGGCCGCGGAGCAATGGCGGCGTCCCGGTGCGGGAGCTGCAGAGGTTGCAGCTCAGGCCTCCCTCCCCGGGCCCGTCGATGGTCCAGGTCCACGCGGAGCGGGGGAAGCGTGAGGGGACAGGGGCCGGGCGCAGGGCGAGCCGGGACGGCGACTCGGTGCAGAGGTCAAAGGGAGTCATTGTCGCCCTCACCGTCCGTTAGTGCCTACAGGAAATTTCAAGATGACAGTGTTTGTGAATTCATCTAGCATCCCCTCGAAGTTACTTTGTTGCTGCTTCGGGACCAGGTGTCTCCAGTACAGCCTGCACCCGCGGCGGGGCTGGTTGCTCCTGCGGGGAAGACGGCGTGCCCGCGGGCAGCCGGTGCCGCCGAGTGAGCTGCGGGTAATGGTCACCCCTCGCCTGGGGGCTCCGCTGTGCATGTGGGGGTGTGCACCGTACGTGGGAACACTCGGGCTTTTCGTTCGAAGGGCCTGTGTTGCGGGTCAGACTTGCTTAGTACGCATCAACTGGAGACTGCTTCATAAAGATGGATTATAATTAGTTTACCAATTTTAAATGTTATTTGAAGTTATGCTTGGATTATTGAATTCAAACTTATTTTTGCGTTATGTTTCAAGTATTTTAAAAATACTCACCTCGCAATGGAAGTCAGCTTCATAAAGAACACCAGTGCAGCCTTTTATACATTGGCCAGATCACATTAAATTTTGCTACAGTCTCACTTAATCCTTAAATTCTTTCCGTGGTACCATTGCTTGCCTACAGTGATGTTGGTGTGGAGCGTTTCAGAAGGAACGTCAGCAGCAGTTTGAGCTGGTGGAACTGAAGAAGCTCCTGAAAGTGTCCTGGCAGGGCGCCCGCGCAGTTAGAACTGGTGGTGGTCTTGTTACAGTGTGTACTTAACTGGCTTTGCTGATGGAACGGTGTCCTTGGAGAGTCTCAGAAATTAAGCCATTGTGTAGGGAACAGAATTACTTCTGGGTAATTTTGTGATGTCATTTTTGTTTCTTTCCCAAGACTGAGGCCTCACATGGATATAAGTTTGCTTGTGATATAAAAGAAGCCATACCTTAGTGATTTTAATATTAGCAATAAGATAAAATCGTCTCTCTTCTATCAAAGAGTAACATTGTCGTTAGAAATTTGGTTACTTGAGGGGCATCTGAGTGGCTTGGTTGGTTGGTTAAGCATCTAACTCTGAATCGGTGGCTCAGGTTCATCTGAAGGTTGGTGAGTTCAAGCCCTGTGTACAGTTCTGCGCTGACAGTGCTGACCGTCCTTGGGATTCTCTCCCTGACTCCCCCGCTTGCTCTCTCTCAAAATAAACTTAAAAAAAAAAAAAGTTACTTGATTAAACCAGATAATAGTTTTGTAATGTGCAATCAATTTAAAAATACGTTGCAGAAACTCATATTTTAATATCTATGAAATAGAACTTAGATACCTTGAGCCTATTTTCAGAATTACTCTAAGACGCTATGAGACTGTGGCATTCCTCCTTTCTGGTGGCAGATAGTCTACGTTGTTCAATTAGGAAGTATCTTCAGAGCTCTCTTTTTTGTTTTCTTTATTTTTGAGAGAGAGAAAGAGAACATGGGGGAGAGAGAATCCTAAGCAGACTCCACACCGTCAGTGTCGACGCAGAGCCTGATGTAGAGCTTGAACTCATGAACCTTGAGATCATGACCTGAGCTGAAATCCAGAGTTCAATACTTAATGGAATGAGCCACCCAGGCACTCCAGAATACTTACATTTAGGTAAGCTTCAGGGTTGGCCTAAGTGCCTGTGTTTATTTCAGTGTTAGGTTTATGCCTTATAACTATTTGAAGATAAGATCTGGAACCCTTGCAGGTTACATTTTATACATCACCGACTGCTCCCCTGCCCCCCTCACCACCGGCCCCATACATACACATACTTCCTGGTTGGAG
Organism: Panthera uncia; assembly: GCF_023721935.1. Lineage (NCBI taxonomy): Eukaryota > Metazoa > Chordata > Mammalia > Carnivora > Felidae > Panthera > Panthera uncia. The sequence continues at coordinate 77,467,759 of NW_026057576.1, forward strand.
AGTAGAATTGCATTATTTTAAGAGACTACAGAGGGTTTCAGGGAAAAAAAAATCTGATACTATTTATTGATATTTAATAATCTCTACACCCATCATGGGGCTGGAACTCACAACCCTGAGAGATCAAGATTTGTGTGCTCTTCCGACTAAGCCACGTGCCCCTGATTCTATTTAGATTTGTTACTGTTTGGGGAAAATAACTGGGAATTTCTATTTGTATTTCAATAGCTTTTGGCAAGAATATTTACTTTATTTTGATCAAGATAATTTAACAACTTTTATTTCTTGGGAAATTTCCTAATTTTCCCAAGTTACATTTTCCAATCATATAGTGTCTGTACAGAGTTTTGGGGGCTTTTTGTTTTTTTGTTTTGTAAGATTTTATTTTTAAGTAATCTCTATACCCAATGTGGGGCTTGAACTCGCAACCCTAAAATCAAGAGTCACATGCTCTACAGACTGAGCCAGCCAGGCATCCCCTGTACAAGGTTTAAATATAGTACTGAGGGTTTTTGTTTTTGGTAATGTTTTAAAATCTGTTTGTTTTTATAGATATGAATGTGTATTGTCTTAAGCAGTAAATGCGAAAGCAAAATGTGACACCCTTGTTTCAAAGCAAAGCTAGGTTGTTGGGCTTTATTGTGACAAACCATTCTTGTTTTCAGTAAATACGGAGGAATAATGTGGTAGGAGGAGAAAGATGTGACAAACTGAGGCTCTGGGTCACTGGGTACTATTTATATACGTTCTCTAACAGGGTATTCTAGACATTGGTACATTAAAATGAAGGAAATACAGGCCTTTAAGTTAGAAGAATATTTGAATAAAATAATGGAAATATAGGACATAAATCATTAATTTTATAGAAAATAAAAGTTTGGGTGCCAGCACTTCATCTAAATTTAAACTTTTCCTCGTCCTTGCCCATTCCGAGAAACGTTCCTCATGCTTCTGAATGCACAGAGCCCCCCGGGGGGCTCTGAGCGGCACCTCGCTGAACCGGAACGGTGTTGGCATCTGTTCCAGGGATTTTTTTCAATAGAGAAAAACGGTGCCCCCTCGAAAGGCCTGTAGGTTGCAGGATTTTCATCCTAGGAAATCTTGCAGCGATCGTTTCTGTGCTTCGCCATTGCTTTCTCCTAGACTGGAGAATCAAATAAAAGGTTCAGCAGTGTTTGTGGCATGGGTGTAATGCTTCTTTTTCCCTCTGCAGAAATCCTAAAGGAGCTGGATGAGTACTATGAGAAATTTAAACGTGAGACAGACGGTGTCCAGAAGAGGAGAGTGTTACACTGCATTCAGAGAGCCCTGATTCGGAGCCAGGAGCTGGGGGACGAGAAGATCCAGATCGTGAGTCAGATGGTGGAGCTGGTGGAGAACCGGACCAGGCAGGTGGACAGTCACGTGGAGCTCTTTGAGGCCCACCAGGAGGTCAATGACACCACTGGCCACAGTGGCAAAGCCGGCCAGGATAAGTCAAAGAGCGAGACCGTCACGCAGGCGGAAAAGACCAACAGCAAGAGGTCCCGGCGGCAGCGCAACAACGAGAACCGGGAGAACGCGGCCAATCATCACGACCATGATGATGTCACCTCGGGAACGCCCAAGGAGAAGAAGGCGAAAGCCTCCAAGAAGAAGAAGCGCTCCAAGGCCAAAGCCGAGAGGGAGGCGTCCCCTGCAGACCTTCCCATCGACCCGAACGAGCCCACGTACTGTCTGTGCAATCAGGTCTCCTATGGAGAAATGATCGGCTGCGACAATGACGAGTGCCCCATCGAGTGGTTCCACTTCTCCTGCGTGGGGCTGAATCATAAACCAAAGGGCAAGTGGTACTGTCCCAAGTGTCGAGGGGAGAATGAGAAAACCATGGACAAGGCCCTGGAGAAATCCAAAAAGGAGCGGGCTTACAACAGGTAGTTGGCGGAGCTGGGCCCACAGGGAGGAGAGCACCAGGAGCCCGTGTGTTCCACCACCGCCCGCGCTGATGTGCCAGACGGTCCCATGTGTATTTTTAAAGGATGTTGGGAAAGGAGCTGTTCCTTTTGTCGGGATGGCCGGGATTCTCTGCCTTTGTTTTCATTGCTACACACGTGTAACCAGAGAGTGGTCTGTGGATCAACATTTTAGAAACTACAAATATAGGTTTGAATTAAACACTCAAGTGAGTCTCAGACTGATTTGTTTTTTGTTTTTGGTTGGCTGGGCTGGGGGTGGCCTGGAAGCAACCTAACGCAGTAAATGTGGAAAGAGATTTCACGTAGCTGCTATTTCAATAAAAATAATGTCATCACTTCATGAGTATGTTGAAAAAAATTAGCCGAATTGCTACAAACATAGCCCGTAGCAAATCTGTTTCTTGCTCTAATAATGTCTGTCCATCTAACAATTCAATATAAAGGTTTTAAATTTGAAGATTATTTTGTAGAAAAGGAAATGGTTTAAGTTTTACCTGGCAAACATCTTATATACTGGCTTGTTCCCCAAGTGGCCATTTTTTAAGTGATTGGACATATTTTTTATGAAACCACATGGAAGTGGCTTGGTCATGGAACTTCGAATCACTCTGTGCCATCACACACCCCAGTGTGGCCATACTCATTTACATAAGGCGCGTAAATGTGCATTTCCAAGTGACCCTGTGCTTGTCTCACGGTCATCAAATGCCACTGTAGGACTAAGGTGTGTTTCCTGTGTGTGCACGAGAGCTGTGCAGACGCGAGGTCGAGAGATAAATTTGGTCTCTTTGCTCCTCTAGCAGGATATTTAATTTGGATGGAAGTAATTTTTAAACTTTTGTTTTACAAATTTGTATACCAGCAGTTTAGATGAAGCCTTAAGTTCTTTTGTCATTCTTAATAACGAAGTAGAAGTTATCTAATTGCCAGCAAATAGATGTCAAAGCAGAATATATATGTAGACCAGGGGGTGGGAAATACTGCCCATAAGCCAAATCCAGTTTGCCACCTGTTTTTGTAGGGCCCGTGAGCCAAGAATGAGGTTTATATTGTTAAATGGTTAAAAAAAAATCCTGTTTTATGATACACGAAAATTATAAAATTCAGATTTTAGTGTCCATAAATAAAGTTTTATTGGCACACAGCCATTCTCATCCGCTTAAGCATCGTCTGTGGCTGCTTTTGTACGATGGCAGAGTTGTTTGCAACAGAGACCAAATGGCCCACAAAGCTGATATTACTTATTTTCTGGCCCTGCGCTCAAGAGGTTTGCTGATTTCTGATGTAGACCAACTTCATTTATAGGGGATAATATGGTTCACATTTCTAAGCGGTAAGTGGAGAAGAGAATTTGTTTCTTTCGTATAGTCTGCCTTGTAGCTGCTTATGAAGCCGTCACAAGGAAGAACTGAGTGGCCGCTGGAGCACACAGGGCTCTGGGTAAACACTAGGTTGTTTTCTGAGTGTTTACTTCATTTGATGAACACCGAGAACATTATCTGTGCCAGATGGAAATCCCTCAGTGTTTTACAGTGAATCCCTGTCATAGAGAACTGTCTGGTGAAGAAATGCGAATTGCAGTTCATTATACCTTCAAATGTGACCTTTTTGCATATCAGGATCTACAAGAAGGCAAAACTTCAAAAACATTTAAGAAAAATTTTTTTTAACATTTACTTATTTTGGGGGAGAGTGTGAGTGGGGGAGGGGCAGAAAGAGGGGGACAGAGGATCTGAAGCAGGCTCTGCACTGATAGGCTGTCAGCACAGAGCCCATCATGAGGCTCAAACCCACAGACCGCAAGACTGTGACCTGAGCCGAAGTCGGGTGCTCGACTGAGCCACCCAGGTGCCCCTTAAGAATCTTTTTGAGTGTTAAGATTAACCTAGACAAATAATAAAAAGCTAAGATACTTGATTAGCAGTCCAGTGGCAATAAAAGTAGTTCAAAAGAATCTTTCCTTCTAGAAAATTCCATTTGCTTTTTCTACTTCTATTTTAATTAGAGCTAACGCTGAAAGTGAAGTTATGGGAGTTAAGATTGAATAGAACACAGTTGCTAATACTGGATTTCTTCATATTTATACAGTTCTGGTGTATGTAAAAGGCTGTAGTAGAGACACAGACACACAGGCTAAACTTTGCTGGGTTTAAACCCATCTTTGTCCCTTAGGGGTTTGATCTTGAATAAACAGCTTAACTCCATCCACGGGTCACTTTTAAAACCCCTATTTCATAAAAGGTGCCTCTGAGAAATAAGTCAGGGTAAGTGGATAAGACAAATGCTGGGTATTTTTCCCCTACCTTTGATGAAGTTTCCCATAAGGACAAAAGCCTAGGCGTTTTTTTCTAAAAATACGGAATGTTACAGAAGCAGATTCTGTTGGATTTGATGGTCTAGGAAGATTTTGTTGACTTAGTGATCTTTAAATCCCTTTTATTATTTCCAGTGAACAGTAAAATCACACGTGAGTACTCAGCACGTCAAGCTTTAGGCTTTAGGTCATGATTAGATACAGTAGAGAGATGCAGGTGGCCGTGGGAAACACTGCAAGGGGGCCAGAGTCTGTGAAACTAGATGAATGCCAGGCTAGCTAACGTGGAACGGCTGCTTAGATTTCTTTGTTTATAAAAGTTTTTAAATTAAGGTATAACTGACCTGTAACGTTTTAGTTTCAGAGGTACACGATAACTCGATGTTTCTATGTATTACGAAGTCGTCACAGTAAGCCTAGTTAACCTGTCACTACAGTTAAACTTTTTTTGTTTAAACTTGTTGATAAGGACTTTTTAAAGATTCACTCTCTTAACAACTTTCAAATGTGCAATAAGTATTATTAACTGTGGTCATCCTGCTGTACTCCTATCCCTGGCATATTTTACAACTGGAAGTTTGTATCTTTCGACCCCCTCACCCGTTTTGCCCATGCCTGCTCTGGCAGCCATCCATTGTTTGTATTTAATAACTGAGTTACTACGCTTCACATAGTCTAAACTTTGCAGTAGAATGAATACCTCTTTTTATTTACTTTTAAACAAGTCTTTTTTTTTTTTTTTAAGTTTATTCATTTTGAGAGAGAGAGGGAGAGAGAGTCCCAAGCAGGCTCCACACCATCAGCACAAAGCCCAATGTGGGGCTTAAACCCATAAAGCCATGAGACCATGACCTGAGCCGAAACTGAGTCAGACGCTCAACCGACTGAGCCCCAAGGTGCCCCAATTGAATGCTTCATTTTAATCTGGACTGAGGACCTTGGTTCATCCAGGTAACCGGTGTGTACTGACAGCCGTGGCATGGCTTTCTTGGGGCACAGGAGCCTGCGTCCCCGTCCTGAGAAGGAACACCGCAGTGGCAGGACCCACAGGCCACCCACCCAGACGACACTGGGGTGTGCTGGTCTTTGTACCCAAGGCTGTAAGAGGCTGCAAGTGCTGACGTAATAACGCGTGTACCAACATAAAAGGCATGGTCTTACTATCTACCTACTTTGGAAAGAACGGATGTTTACTCGTAATATCCTTTTGTATCTCATGTTCATAGTGTTCAGAATGTATTAAGGTATCAAACCTCATTAGGCAGAGTTTCAAACATTTTGTCCACGTGCTATTTAAAGACATGATGTGTTTTTTTTTGCAGGAGACCAGCCTTTCTGCACCGTCTGTCTAAAGGAATTGCTGATTGCTTGCGATCACTACATGTACGGAACGAGGTCTTGTGGCTGTCGGTCTCCCGCTGTTTCAGCTTGAGCTCTTTAGTCTTGGGGCCCAGGTGCTTTTAAGCAATTTGGGAGGTAGACTTCTGGGTTCATTTAACCTGGAGAACTGGCTAGTCATCATTTACTGCTGTTGAGGAACTCGTGTTCTCCTTACCCTCCGTCTACAAGCTTGTGGAGGGCTCGGGGGTGGGAACAGCAGGAGAGAGGTCCGTCACGTACCAAAAGGGCCTCTTCAGGGTTTTGTGGGGGCTTTGTTTCCCTCACAGACACCAGTGTGCTGTGTCCCGCTCCCCCAACCCACCAAAAAAGGACAACAAATACATGGTTTTAACTGGAATGAAGGAAAGCATTAGCTCACTTCTCTTGCCTCAAATACTTTGCATTACCTGATTTTGTTCATCAAGATGGGGTCGATGCTTTCTCAACTTAAAATCCCTACTTAGAAGGGCAACCGGGTGGCTTGGTTGGTTAGGTGTCCAACTCTTGATCTCAGCTCAGGTCGTGATCTCTGGGGCCGTGAGCTTGAGCCCCATGTCAGGCTCTGCTGACAGCGTAGAGCCTGCTTGGAAATCTCTGTGTCTGCCCCTACCCCCCACTTGTAATGAATGAACAAAACAGAGAAATCCTTACTTAAAAAGGAGTCCCTGCAAACAGTAACTGGCTAAGTCTTGATTTGTGCCATTCAGTGCTTCATTTTAAACCAGAGTTTTCTTACTAAACAAGAAAATGTCAGGTTTGAGTCAACCTTAAATTATTCAGCCAACATATAAAAGTAACAGCCGCCATGTATCGTCTGCATGTGCAGGCACCGTGTATACTGTATGTTAAATCTTCCCAACAGCCCTGCCTGGGAAGACGTTAGTGTTCCTGGAGAGGATGCCACGACCTGGCAGGGGGCCCACATGTGTCTGCAAAGCCTGTATCCTCTTAGCCACCATCCTGCACAGGAGACGCGCCGGGTGGCAGGCCGTGGCACCATTGGCCCAAAGTAACTGATGTCAGGAGTGGAACCAGGTGTCTACAGTGGTCTCGTCTCTGTCCTTGCTTCCCAGTGTGGTAGGGAATTACCCTCAGTTTATGACCACAAAAACAATAAGATCCAAGAAACTCACGTGGTCCAGGAGTAGAGCCGGAATAAGACATCAGGGTGGTCAGCCTGGGGTCTTCGTGGCTGGGCTTCTTACGGGAAGGAAAGACCGATGCTGCCGAGCGCAGCACACACAGGCTTTCCCTCCAGGTGCACCTGCGCCTTGTTCTCGCATGCTTCCTGCCTCGCCTCGTAGTCAGTTTTAGGATTGCATTTCACCCCTAAGACTTTACGCAGTTTACGAGGTGCAGAATGATATGTGAAGTCAGAAGGTCTGAATCGGGAATGGCGGACCAGTACAGCCTACCTTGGGGAGGTCAGTTTTCTCGCCCAGCATCCTCCTAGACAACTCTGTGACCGTGCGTGTCCCGCAGTCCGGGGATGAGCCCAGCTAACGTGCGCACCCACTCTAAGGATGCTGAATCCTACACAATTCTGGTCCATTGTTGATCATTCCAATTAACAGATGTGTTCTGGAAAATGGAGTTGAGGGGCACCTGAGTGGCTCAGTCGGTTAAGCATCTGACTTTGGCTCAGGTCGTGATCTCACGGTTCGTGGGTTCAAGCCCCGCGTCAGGCTCTGTGCTGACAGCTCGGAGCCTGGAGCCTGCTTCGGATTCTGTGTCTCCCTCTCTCTGCCCCTCCCCCACTCATGCTCTGTCTCTCTCTCTCTCTCAAAAATAAGTAAACATTAAACAAAAAATGGAATTGAGATTGCTTACAGCTGGAGAGAAACATCAAGTCCAGCTGTAAAATACAGTGGTGGCTTCGTCTTCCGTCCTTTTGGCGGGGGGCGGGGGGCGCTGCAGCTGCTTTTCCAGAAATGACCCTGTTTCTCTGTGTAGAACCCAGGGGTGGAGAGACATGGTAATCGTCCTGTTGACTCCCCTCTTGATTGAATCCGAGTAGACCCAAAATTAGCTCAGTCACTTCTGTGTGTAGATGAGGAGACTGAGGCCCAGAACGATGAAGTCGCTCAAGTCAGTGGTAAGGCTCCTGAGCCAGACCTGGGTGGTCTGGTCACCGAGGCCAGTGCCCACGCTGCCGTCTGAGCCTGGGGCTGGCCTCCCTCCTGCGGGCGTGGGGGGAGCTGCTGTCTGCAGAGAGCAGAGGCCTTCAGTAGATGTGTGTTAAGTATATAATCGATCCGTGAATTGACAGAAAAACAAGACATTTTCTTTTCTTTCTTTGACATTTTCTTTTCTAACTTCTAAATGTTCTATGATCACACCTAGGACAGAATTTCAAACTTGGGTAAAGGAAATGTTTTTAGGATAGATGTATAGGCCGTTAGAAATGCAGTATTTCTAAATGATTAATATTTGAGAAATGGAATTTGGTTAGATTTTGGTCACCCAATGCATTTGATATTTTCTACTATGAAGTTTCAAAAGAACAGATGTAAATAATTGTTTGTAGGGTTTATTAACAATTTATCCACTTACAAAGATGCTTGAAATGGTTTGCTGTCTCCCAAATTTATTTCTGCATGAGAGATTGCTTGATAGTTATTTGTTTTCTCTACTGTTGTATTTAAGCATCTTTTGGCTGCAGCTAACGGTAACGGACTGACTAGGCCTTAAGCAGAGATGGAAGAGAAACCTTTCAGAAAATCCAGGAAGCAGAGTGGCGCCGGGGACAGGTGGTGATGAGATCTTCACAGATGTGACCTGAGGAACAGTTCTGCACAGGTGGAGAAGACACATGTGGCCCCAACTATGGCCAAGGGCAGATGGCTTGCTAGATGCTGAGCCACGAGTCTGGCTTGGACAGTCAGGTACTGTGTTTGGAGTAAACTTTTCCCTTTTTAAAATCCTTCTTGCCCTGATAGATGCTGTGTTTAAAACGGGTAATTACACTGCCACCATGGCAACCAGGCTGGATTTGGCTTCATTCTTTCCACATTACTTGGGATATGCTCAGGGAATGGAAATTAACTTTTATATTTCTTTCTTTTTTTTAAACGTTTGTACACTTTATTTTTTAAAAATTTTTTAACATTTATTCATATTTTGAGAGACAGAGCGTGAGCGGGGGAGGGGGCAGAGAGAGAGGGAGACACAGAATCTAAAGAAGGCTCCAGGCTCTGAACTGACAGCACAGAGCCCGACGCGAGGCTTGAAACCACAGACCGTGAGATCATGACCTGAGCTGAAGTTGGACGCTTAACCGACTGAGCCACCCAGGCGCCCTAACTTTTATATTTCAAGGTAAGTAAAAATTAGGTGGTGAGGACTGTAATTATTCTGTGGTCAATACACATGATTTTCAAAATATTTGTGACACTTTTCATCATTGATCTCCTCCCTAAACATGATTAAAACTTGGCCAACAGTGAAATACTCTCAGGGCACAAAGATCTGCCAGAAAACATCAGGTAGTTGAAGGCAGTGACCCATAAGGATGGACTTTCCTAGAACCTTTCACGGCTCATCATTCGGTGTCAAAGGCTAATAAGGAGCATTTCACTTTGCAAATTTTGAAACCTTATTCCTGGACTCAAGAATATTAACAAAAGGAGAGACCCAACTGAGCTGCAGAAGGGAAGGGTGAGAACAGAATGTGTGAGGACAATTCTGAAAACAGTTTGCAGGTTTATTCATGTTACTCTGTATTTAAAAGTTATCTGAACATTCAGTGTCCAGTAAGCACATCATTCACACTTAAGAACCTCTGACAGGACCTGCCGGTGTGGAGCAAATCTTAGAGGCTGCAATTCCTGCCACTGAGTTTGTACCAGCACAACCTACTTTTCGAAAAATACAAAACAGCTGAACAGACCACAGGGGAGCAAATTGGTTCATACTGGCAAAAACTTACTGTGGCGGGATTACTGTTATAAGCGGGGCCAATGTCTTGCGGAAACAAAATACACGGACGGATATGCTAATTTTATTTCTTCTTTTGCTCCTATAAGGCTACTTCACAGTAAGAGTCTTAGAACAATTTTATTTATATTTTTTTAGTATCTGGCGTAGGGAAGAAGGCAACAAATGACATCTCTGGCTTCATAGGGAAGTGGTAACACCATGGTGTGTGTGTGACAAGACTGTTCTGTCACCTGAACCATTCTGTCCCCCTTGACAATAGGGCAGCTTGGGATCTTGACAGCTGAGGGTGCCAGGCCAATATTCCTGAAGTGCAGAAAAGCAGAAGATCACCCCCAATAAAGAAGACAATAAAATCAAACACATAACATTGAGAGAATTGGTGTCTCAATCTATGGAAGCCACGAAAGACTCCTCATCAATACGATGGACCAAGCCTCAAAGAGTAAAAAGACTGGATATATTTCACATGCGGGAGGGAAAATGTTTGAAATACATACCCAAGAGCAACCACAAGAAAGGAGATTTCCCAAAGCAAATCAGAGTAAGAATAGTAGGCAGCTGCTGAAGAGACCACCAAGGCCACCAAGGCCACCAAGACCTGGCTGCTTACAGTGCCCACTGCTGGCCCAGCGGGAGTGTGGGGGCAGGTAGGCACCCCAAGCCCATGGCTATGCATCTTTCCCGGAACTTTTTCTGGTTACCAGCACAGTGACTTTTCTCTTCTGTTGGAACCGCTAAGGTGTGAGATTTGGGGTTGCCTTGCCCACCACGTGGAGAAAGTCTGCCTGGAAAACAGAGATAAGTGTAGTCCCTGGTGGCATCGTTTGAATCCCTGGAATGGTGAATTGTGTGAGTCAAGAAACCCTTTTGTGGACTTCAAGCTGTATTACAAAGCTATAATCATCAAGACAGTATGGTACTGGCACAAGAACAGACAGATCAATGGAACAGAATAGAGAACCCAGAAATGGACCCACAAACAACGGCCAACTAATTTTTGACAAAGCAGGAGAGAATATCCAATGAAATAAAGACAGTCTCTTCAGCAAGTGGTGCTGGGAAAACTGGACAGCAACATGCAGAAAAATGAGCCTGGACCACTTTGTTACAGGAGACACAAAAATAGACTCAAAATGGATGAAAGATCTCAATGTAAGACCCGAAGCCATCAAAATCCTCGAGGAGAAAGCAGCAAAAACCTCTTTTATCTCGGCTGCAGCAACTTCTTACTCAACACGTCTCCAGAGGCAAGGGAAACAAAAGCAAAAATGAACTACTGGGACCTCATCAAAATAAAAAGCTTCTGCACAGTGAAGGAAGCAATCAGCAAAACTAAAAGGCAACTGACAGAATGGGAAAAGATATTTGCAAACGACATATCAGATAAAGGGTTAGTATCCAAAATCTATAAAGAACTTAACAAACTTAACACCCAAAAAACAAATAATCCAGTGAAGAAATGGGCAAAAGACATGAATAGACACTTCTCCAAGGAGGACATCCAGATGGCCAACTGACACATGAAAAAATGCTCAACACCTCTCATCACCAGGGAAATGCAAATCAAAGCCACCATGAGATACCACCTCACCCCTGTCAGAATGGCTAACATTAACAACTCAGGCAACAACAGATGTTGGCAAGGATGCGGAAAAAGAGGATCTCTTTTGCATTGTTGGTGGGAATTCAAGCTGGTGCAGCCATTCCGGAAAACAGTATGGAGGTTCCTCAAAAATTAAAAATAGAACTACCCTACGACCCAGCAATTGCACTACTAGGTATTTACCTAAGGGATATGAGTGAGCTGTTTCAAAGGGACACATGCACCCCAATGTTGATAGAAGCACTATCAACAATAGCCAAAGTATGGAAAGAAACCAAATGTCCATCGATGGATGAATGGATAAAGAAGATGTGGTGTGTGTGTACATACATTCACACACACACACACACACACACACACACACACACAATGGAGTATTACTCGGCAATCAAAAAAAATGCAATCTTGCCATTTGCAACTATGTGGATGGAACTGGAAGGTATTATGCTAAGTGAAATTAGTCAGAGAAGGACAAAAATCTTATGACTTCATTCATATGAGGACTTTAAGAGACAAAACAGATGAACACAAGGGAAGGGAGGCAAAAATAATATAAAAAGAGGGAGGGGGACAAAACAGAAGAGACTCATAAATATGGAGAACAAACTGAGGGTTACTGGAGGGGTTGTGGGAGGGGGGGATGGGCTAAGTGGGGGAGGGGCACTAAGGAATCTACTCCTGAAATCATTGTTGCACTACATGCTAACTAACCTGGATGTAAATTAAAAAAAAAAATTAAAAAAAACCCTTTTGTTCTTCAGCTAGTCCACGTTGGGTTTCTACACTGACCAAATCTACCACCACCTACGCTGCCCAGCCCTGCTAACCTCCCCAGCATCACAGCTGCGTCTGTCTTCACAGATCTCTGTCCAGGGTATTACGTACACGCCTCTCTGGTGGTTTTAAAACCACAAATTTCTCACTCCTCCCATTAAAGGCGGGGCCTAGTTCCCCTCCCCTGGCCTCTGGATGAACCTTCCAGCCTGTGCTCAGAAGGAGACCATGGCCAGCCGGCCGGGAGGCCTCGAGACTACCCAGGTGAGGGTGGACAGGGCAGCATAGCTCCGGCCCAGCCCGGTCCACAGAGGCTCACCCTGAGACTCAGCCACCCACCAAGGCCAGATGGGTGTTCCTGCCACAACTTCAGCAGAGTCTCTGGGCAGCCAGAGCCTCCCACCAGACGCACGAGCAAGCCCGCAGGTGGTTCCAACCCCAGGTGACACCGAGTGCACAGCCCTGCCCAAACCGCAGAGGCTCAGGAAAGTTAACTTGGGGTGTTTTGTTACACAGCAGTAGGTAACCTGTGAAAAGATATGGTTTCCCTTTGCCCTGTACGTAAATGGCATCGTACCCTCTGTATTGATCTTACACTAATTTTTTTCCTAGGTAACACTTTGCCCTGGAGATCTTTGCATGTCAGTACATAAAGATTAATTAACATATAATTAACTACTGCAAATAATTTTGTCCTAACTTATGTAAACACTCCTCTGTTGGTCAACATGTTGATTGCTACAACTTGTTCCTTACTGCAAACCATTCTAAGATGGGTATCTCTGTGTTGGTCTCATCATGCACGTGGGAGCATTTCTCTACGATATCCAGAAATGAAATTTTAAGAGAAGAACCTCACACTTTTATCATTCTGCCAAATTGCCCAAAAAGCTGTGCCCTTTTGCACTTATACCAGAGTATATGAGAATATTTCCCTCCCCTTATCTTTATCATTGCTGGATATTAACACGTTTTCCTATCTTGAGAAAAAGATATAATTGTATGGTTATTATGTAGTATAGATTAACTACTTAAATATTACATATTTTATACATATTATATAATACATATTGTATATTTTATATATAAGTATGTGTATTTAAATATACTTTGCACTTCCTTTGTTTGTAGTGATTTTCTGCAACTCTTCAGGTGTATATTGGCCATTTGTATTTATACTAAAGTCATTAATTGTCTTATTGCTTTGTTATGTGCAAATATTTTCTCCCAGTCTGTTGTTGTTACTTTGGTTTATGGCATCTTTTGTCATAAAGAAGCTTTAAATTTTGAGATTGGCTGCTCTGAACTTTTTGTCCTTATAAGGGTTTATATTTTGCTTAAGAAAGTCTTTTCCATCCTAAGATTATAAAATATTCCCTATTCTTTATATTTAAAAAAAAAAACCCTTCTTTATCCATCTGGAATTTATTTGGTGTTTGGGGTGGGGAGTTCCAGAAACTGCTGGAATACAATGGGGAAGTGGGGGCAATGCCATGAGGCATGGTAGATACACCCAGAAGCCAGAGGCTATGGCTGTGCTCTGGGTGGTTGGTGGGGGGGGGGGGGGGGGGGGGGGGGGGGGGGGGGAGTGCTGGGTGACCAGTGAGGTTGTTTCCTGTCTCCAAGGCTCAGTTTTGTGAAATGGTAACAATATGTATCCCTCAGCGTGTTTCTATGAAGTTCAGGCAAGACAAGTATATAAAAGTGCCTAGAACTTAAAATAATGTTGCATATTAACCCTCACCATGTATTTAGCCAAATGGATGGTCCATTGTCTCAATCCAATGCCAAATCGTCCACTACTTTCTCACTCCTATGAAATGTCAACTCTAATATATGCTGAGGTTCCATAAATACACAGATGTCTCCAGTTTCCACTTACTGATCTGCAGCAACGAGCTCCAGTGTTTTTGTTGCAGTAGCTTTATAGTATCTATCAAAATTCTTTTTAATGTTTATTTATTTTTGATAGAGAGAGAGAGAGAGAGAGATACAGAGCATGAGTGGGGGAGGGGCAGAGGGAGGGAGACACAGAATCTGAAGCAGGCTCCAGGCTCCGAGCTGTCAGCACAGAGCCCGACACGGGGCTTGAACTCGCAAACCACAAGATCATGACCCTGAGCTGAAGTCGGATGCTTGACCGACTGAGCCACCCAGGCGCGCCCTTCTAGTATCTATTTTTTTTAAACTTTTACTTAACTTATTATTGAGAGACAGAGAGACTCAGCATGAGCAGGGAAGGGGGAGAGGGCGAGACACAGAATCCAAAGTAGGCTCCAGGTTCTGAGCTGTCAGCACAGAGCCCGACACGGGGCTCGAACTCGTAAACCACAAGATCATGACCCTGAGCTGAAGTTGGATGCTTAACCGACTGAGTCACCCAGGTGCCCCTCTAGTATCTATTTTTATATATAATAGGTCAAACATTCTATTACTTTCCATTAACTATTGGAGAATATCTATATATTTGGTATTTGAATCTTCTCGTGCGGGTGTGTCGTGTGTTTCCATTCACTTACAGCATCTACTATATCCTTTAGTGAAGTTTGGTAGTTTTCCTCCTATCTCTTATTGGAACTTTGCATTTTAGTTGCTACCATACATGGACCAGTTTTTCCATGACTTTGCTTTATTGGCTGTTATTTGCATGTAGGAAAGCAGTTAAATTCTGTATGTTGGTCCTTGATCTGGCCATCTTGCTTGCTTGGAAATTTCCCATTATTTGTAGAAATTCATCAGCTAACTGAGATTTTCTGGGTAAAGGATCAGCACCACAGGATTCTGGGTACCTAGAGATTTTATGGCTCTGGTTACTTCCTGCTTGACATGGGGTGAAGACTGGGGTAGAGGAATGGAACCTTTCCACACGTGCCTAGAAATATTCTCGAGTTTCCAGATGGAACCCAACCTTCTGCATTACCAGGACTTTTGCACTTTGGTTATTAGTTTTTGTACTGTATTTATCTAGGACTTTAGGGGAGAGCTGTCGTGACCAAGCAGCATGTTGTACTTATTGATTGATTTCTTCAGACTGGCTCTCCTAAATCGTTGTGTCAGGTCTGTCACAGGTTGAATGGTCCAAGCTGGGTTCTTTTCTATGGCTTCCTTGCTGACAGGGTGTGGGGAACCTGAGGATGCCTGTAGTCCCAGGGTGGTGAATCCACGGCTTAATTCCTTGTAGTTTTACTGAGGAATGGGTGGTCAACAGCACCTCGTAAAGTCCTGTCCCATGAAGTTAGAGCCGGTCCTCCAGGCACCTGCCCTTCCAGGTCTTTATTGACACCACATCTCCAGGATTCAGGTCAGGAAGAGGCACATCTGTGGGTTCGTCAGCCTGCTAGAAGCAAACTTATGTATCAAATGTACCTGATCGTATCCAACTCCCTAAGTGTGAGCCTGTCAGGAATTCCTAAGTCACAAAAAGGGTGTACAGTCTTCCACATAACATCTCAGAGGAGCTTGAACCAAGCATACTTCTGGGGGTCACACTCACCCAAGGCAGGACAGCCAGCAAGGCTTTTTCCCCAAGTTAAGTTGATTTCTCAGCATATCTTTGCCAAAGTTCATTTTTTCTGTGTTTCCAAGTGGTTGGGGTCTGCAGGAAGCACGTAATTTCTATAGAATGACCAAGGCAATAGGGGCGCCTGGGTGGCTCAGTCAGTGAAGCGTCCGACTTCAGCTCGGGTTCCTGGGTTTGCGGTTCCTGGGTTTGAGCCCCGCGTCGGGCTCTGTGCTGACAGCTCGGAGCCTGGATCCTGCTTCGGATTCTGTGTCTCGCCCTCTCTCTGCCCCTCCCATGCTCATGCTCTGTCTCTCTCAATAATAAATAAATGTTAAAAAAAAATTAAAAAAAAAAAAGAATGACCAAGGCATTGGACATTGCTTGTGTGACTTTTGCCACAAATGCCAACCTGTTGTCACTCTGAATTGTTAGCGGCAGTCCAAACCTAGGAATGCTGTCATTTACAGGTGTTTTGACAACTTCTGAAGTCGGAACAGCATGGGGAAAGCCCAACCCAACTTGTAAAGTTGTCTACTGAAATACTAGCAAATATCAAGAATTACCCTGTTGTCTTTGGCGTCATGGTGAAGGCTACCTGGCAGCCTTCTCCACGTCTAGGGCCTCTACATTGTATACCTTTTAGAACGGGTAGGGGCCCAGCTTTAGGGTTGTTTTTTAACACAGATGTCACATTTTTGAAGAGTTCTCTGAAGATCGGGACCCGCGATATATTTCTGGGTCCACTGAAGATCTTTATTGAAACCCATAAAGGGTGCTTTGGTGAATGTGGTTAATTACTTCTTCCATAAGATGTTTTGGGAAAATGGTTCATTATATTTGCAGCCAGCTTTAGAGTCGGCGTGGTGTCCAAATCCCCATCGCTTAGCTCTTCTCTGGTCCTCCAAGGAATATTGGGGTTGATATTTAGTTAAGTCTATGTCTGGTACTAAAGTCATCATAGAGGGTTTTGGGGTATTTGTTCCCTTAGGCAGTCAGTCTGATTCCTGGTATCCTCAACAGTGGACTGCAGCTAACGGGTCACCCTGCATCCAGTTCTTCTTTGTCTTTGATCCATAAAACTGTTCCCATCCATGAGCGTCTCAAAGTCTGAATTTTCCAATGGCAGACCCACCACATTGGGATGACTGAAATAAACTTGTTCAATTACCTGTATGCCTCCTTCTCTTTCTGAGTGGCCCACACCACACAGTGACAGGCATGAAGACTGTCTACACGTGGGTCACTATGGCAAGTTCTCTCTGAGGTTGACCTCAAGTTGTCCAGTTTCAGTCTGCAGGGCTTCGGGAAAAAGAGCAGTTTTAGTTCAATGATTCCAAGCCAAGAGAATGGGAGAAGACTGGAAACCTTAGTTTGGAGAGTCATAGCCAGATGTTCAAGGAAACCAGAAGAATTCAAGATCCTGCCCAGTTTTATAGACAAACAACAAACACTTGAAGATAACTAATCAGAACTAGAATCTAACATCAACAAAGCTGTGTTACTGAAACATGACTTTTCTCTCTCTTTTTTTTTTTAATTTTATTGTTTATTTTTGAGAGAGAGAGACAGACAGACAGACAAAGCTCGACTGGGGGAGGGACAGAGAGAAATGGGGAGACACAGAGTCCAAAGCAGGCTCCAGGTTCTGAACTGTCAGCACAGAGCCTGATGCAGGGCTCGAACTCACCAACTGTGAGATCATGACCTGAACTGAAGTCGGATGCTTAACCAACTGAGCCACTCAGGCGCCCCGACTTTTCTCTCTTTTAAAAAAAATATTTATTTGTTTTTGAGAGGGAGGGAGAATCCCAAGCAGACGCTGCACTGTCAGCGCAGAGAGCCCGACGTGAGGCTCAATCTCACAAACTGTGAGATCATGACCTGAACCGAAACCAAGAGTCAGACGCTTAACCAACTGAGCCACCCAGGTGCCCCTGATGTTTCTCTTTAAAATCACCCTTATTTCTGGGGTGCCTGGGTGCCTCAGTCGGTTGAGCAAACGACTTCGGCTCAGGTCATGATCTCACGGTTTGTGAGTTTGAGCCCCACATCGGGCTCTGTGCTGACAGCTCGGAGCCTAGAGCCTGCTTCGGATTCTGTGTCTCCCTCTCTCTCTCTGCCCCTCCCCTACTCGTGCTCTGTCTTTCTCTGTCTCAGAAATAAATAAGCATTAAAAAAATTTTTTTAAATCACCCTATCTCCAAAGATAGCCAAATTAAGACTAATTTATTTGTAAATCTGTCCAATTTTAATAAAGTTGGCCTGATTATTTACACAAACACAGCAAGAATAATGATTGGCCACATAGTTGTTGTTTTTTGTTTTTTTTAATTTGCTTTACTGGAACTGTTCATAAGAAATTTCAGGTTGAGTTTTTAACAGCTTCTTGAGACTAATAAGCCACGCCAAATACTTGCCATCAGATTTCACCCGTAATACCTATAGATTTGAGTGAATTCCTCTCTTCTCAAAGTCCCCAAATATCCTGACACTCCTGTGCCTGCTGGGAAATGGTCTTTTTTACTCACTTGGGGAGGCTTCTGGGAACCCTATAAATAGCAACGTACCAGGTCAATTCTTTGAAGGGGCTCTATTGGATTCATAAAGTTGACCTTATCTCCTTAAAGTTGTCTGGACATGTCCGAGTCTATACCTGTCTCTCTCAAATACGATAACCCAGCCAAAGCCTTAGTAATATGACCAGTGTTCCAATGGTGGCCTATTACAAGAAGATCAGATTCTTATTGAACTTATGCAAATAAATATATTGCCATGAAAATATAAAAATACTGAGAGTTTCTGATTTCTGAAGGGATCACATAGAGAGAAAAAGATAAAGTTTTCCTATTTGTTTACAAAGGAATATTTTACCAAATATCTAAAAGTCATAGGTAGCTTTAACTCTGGAAGAGCAAACATTAGACAACCAGCCGTGTTTCAAACAAGAGTGTTGGGTGCAATTTTCCGATTAGTTCCAGAAATTCTCACTCTTACTTTTATGATCTTAAAGGTATCAGAGACATGTATTCCTCATAACAGTGCAATTGACAAGGAAATTCTGTGACACATAACATGTCAATTTTAGGGCTACAAGTGATGGCATTATACCAGGACATATAAAAACCATAGGCCTTTATATAATTTCTGGAACAGTTATAGCATCCAACCATATAATATAACCTAAGGTTATCATCACTTATTTCACAATGCTTCCCATGTGATTTGACATACCAAATAAACAAGCAAAATTCGTCAAAAAGACTTCATTTAGAAGTTGAACTTTGGGAAACATTCATCATGCAAATGGATGCCAAAAGAAATCTAGGGTAGTAATACTTAGATTGGACAAAATAGACTTTAAAACAAAGACTGAAACAAGAGACAAAGAAGGAATACCAAAACAAAGGGGACAATCCAACAAGAAGAGATAACAATTATAAATATTTATGCACCCAACATAGACTATCCCAAGTGCCTAAAACAATAATAACAAACATAAAAGAAATAATCAATAGTAAATACAATAATATTAGGGGACTTTAACACCACACTTACATCAATGGACAGATCATCCAAACAGACAATCAACAAGGAAACACTGGCTTTGGATGACACACTGGACCAGATGGACTTGACAGACATATTCAGAACGTTCCAAAATACACATTCTTTTCAAGTGCACACGGAACTTTCTTCAGAATAGATTACGCATTAGACCACAAAACAAGCCTCAACAAATTAAAAAAGATCAAAGTCATATCATGCATCTTTTCTTTCTTTTTCTTTGTTTATTTATTTAAGAGAGAGAGAGAGAGAGAGAGAGAGAGAGCAAGCGAGGGAGGGGAAGAGAGAGAAGGAGACAGAATCCCAAGTAGGCTCTGCACTGTCAGCACAGAGCCTGATGCAGGGCTTGAGCCTACAAACCATGAAATCATGACCTGAGCCAAAATCAAGAGTCAGACGCTTAACTGACTGACCCACCCAGGCGCCCCACTGTGCATCTTTTCTGACCACAATGTTACGAAAGTAGAAATCAACCACAAGAAAAGTCTGGAAAAACTGTAAGTACGTGGAGGTGAAATCACATGCCACTAAACAATGAATGAGTCAACCAGGAAATCAAAGACATTGCATGGGAAACAGATGAAAATGAAAACACAATGGTCCAAAATCTTTGGTTACAGCAAAAATGGTTCTAAGAGGGAAGTTTATAGCAACACAGGCCTCAAGAAGCAAGAAAAATCTCAACCTAAACTTACACATAAAGGAGCTAGGAAAAAAAAAAAAAAAGAGCAAACAAAACCCAAGCCCAGCATAAGGAAATAATGAAGATTAGAGCTGAAATAAATGATATAGAAACTAAAAAAACAAAAACAAAACAAGAGAACAGATCAATGAATGACACCAGGGGCTGGTCCCTCGGAAAAGATCACCAAGATTGATAAACCTCTAGCTAGACTCATTTTAAAAAAAGGACCCAAATAAACAAAATTACTAATAAAAGAGGAGAATAACAACTCACACCACAGAAACACAAACAATTTTAACAGAAAATTATGAAAACCTATGTGCGAACAAATTGGACAACTCAGAAGAAATGGATAAATTCCTAGAAACATATAATCTACCCAAACTGAAGCAGGAAAATATAGAAAATTTGAACAGACTGATAACCAGCAATGAAACTGAATCAGTAATGTAAAAACTCCCAGCAAAAATGGGGCCTCGGGGTGGCTCAATAGGTTAAGCATCTGACTCTTAACTTTGGCTCAGGTCATGGTCTCATTGTTTGTGAGTTTGAGCCCTGTGTCAGCTCTGTGCTGACAGAGCAGAGCCTGCTTGGGATTCTCTCTCTCCCTCTCTCTGCCCCACCCCCCACTTGCTCTCTCTCTCTCTCTCTCTCTCAATAAAAATAAAATTAAAAAAGAAAGGTTAAAAAAAAAAAAAAAACCTCCCAGCAAACAAAAGTCCAGGACTGGATGGCTTCACAGGTGAGTTGTACCAAACATTTAGAGAAGAGTTAATATCTATTCTTCTCAAACCTTTCCGAAAAAATAGAAAAGGAAGAAAAACTTCCAAATTCATTCTATGAGTTCAATATTACCCTGATACCAAAACCAGATAAAGACACCACAAAAAGAGAGAATTGTAGGTCAATATATATCTCATGAATATAGATTCAAAAATCCTCAACAAAATATTAGCAAACCAAATCCAAAAATATATTTTAAAAAATCATATACCATAATCAAGTAGGACTTATTCCCAGGATGCAAGGGTATTTAAAATATTTGCAAACAATCAACATGATATATCACATCAATAAGAGAGAGGATAAAAACCATATGATCATTTCACTAGATGCAGAAAAAGCATTTGACAAAGTACAACATCCATTCATTATAAAAACTCTTGGGGCACCTGGGTGCCTCAGTCGGTTAAGAGTCTGACTTCGGCTCAGGTCATGATCTCATGGCTCGTGAGTTCGAGCCCTACGTTGGGCTCCGTGCTGACAGCTCGGAGCCTGGACCCTGCTTCGGATTCTGTGTGTGTGTGTCTCTCTCTCTGCCTCTCCCCCACTTGTGCTCTGTCTCTCTCAAAAAAAGAAAAATAAAAAACTCAACAAAGGTTTGGAGGAAACATAGCTCAACATAATAAAGGCCATATATGAAAAACCCACAGTGAACACCATACTCAATGGGGAAGAACTGAGAGCCTTTTCCCTAAGGTCAGGAATAAGACAAGAATGTCCACTGTCACCACTTTTATTCAACGCAGTACTGGAAGCCCTCGCCACAGAAATCAAACAGCGTAAAGAAAAGGCATCCAAAGCGGCAAGAAAGAAGTAAAACTCTCACTCTGTACAGATGACCTGGTACCATATATAGAAAACCCCGGAGATTCCACCAAAAACTACTCGAACTGATGAATGAGTGTAGTAAAGGCACAGGATACAAAATCAACGTACCAAACTCTGCGGCATTCCTCGTCACTAAGGATGAAGCAGCAGAAAGTGAGATTAACAATCCCATTTACCGTGGCACTAAAAGCAACAAAATACCTAGGAATATTGAAATGAATATTGATGAAAGAGGTGAAAGGCCTGTATTCTGAAAACACGGATGAAAGAAATTGCAGACGAAGCAAAGAATTGGAAAGACATCCCGTGCTCATCGGCTAGAAGAACAAATATTGTTAAAATGTCCACACTACCCAGAGCAATCTTTACAGCTACTGCCATCCCTATCACCATACCAATAGCATTCTTCACAGAGCTAGAACACGCAGTCCCAAAATGTGTGTGGAACCACAAAAGACCTCAGAAAGCCAAAGCAACCTTGAAAAAGAAATGCAAAGCTGGAGGCATCACGATTCCAGACTTCAAGTTACATTGCAAAGTGATAGTAATCAAAACAGTACGGTACTGGCATAGAAATAGACCCAGAGGTCAATGGAATAGAAGAGAAAACCCAGAAATAAACCCACAATTATACGGTCAGTTAATCTTTGATGAAGGAGGCAAGAATGTGCAATGAGAAAAAACCAGTCTCTTCAACAAATGGTGCTGGGAAAACTGGATAGCTACATGCAAAAGAATGAGACTGGACCACTTTCCTACACCATACAAAAAAAATAAACTCAAAATGGATTAAAAGACCTAGATGTGAGACCCGAAACCATGAAAATTCTAGAAGAGAGCACAGGAAGTAATTTCTCTGACACTGGCCATAGCAACATCTTTCTAGATAGGTCTCCTGAGGGTAGGGAAATAAAAGCAAAAGTAAACCATTGAGACTTTAAGTGTTGGCGAGGACACAGAGAAAGAGGAACCCTCGTGCACTGTTGATGGGATGCAAACTGGTACAGCCACTGTGGAAAACAGTATGGAGGTTCCCCAAGAAGTTAAAAATAGAACTACCCTTGGATCTGGCAATTGCACTACCGGGTTTCCCCAAAATACAAAAATACTAATTCAAAAGGATACACATACCCCTATGTTTATTGCAGCATCATGTACGATAGCCAAACTCATGGCAGCAACCCACGCATCTGTCAATAATGTGTGGATAAATATGTGGTATCTATCTATTCTATAACTCTATATACACCATGGGATATTACTCAGCCATAAAAAAAGAACGAGACCTTGAAATCTGCAACAACATGGATGGATCTAGAGGGTATGATGCTGAGTGACATAAGTCAGAGAAAGACAAACACCTTATGATTTCACTCATGTGGAATTCAAGAAACAAAACAAACGAGCAAAAGAAAGAGAGTGAGAGAAACCAAGAAACAGACTCGTCACTACGGAGAACACTGATGGTTCCCAGAGGGGATGGGGTGGGAGCATGGGGGAAATAGGTGATGGGGATTAAGGAGGGCACTTGTCATGATGAGAAAAATAAAATGAAAAAGAAAGAAAGAAAGAAAGAAAAGTTGAATTTTGGGAAGTTCCTTGAAATATCAAAAAGTTGAAAAGCACATGCCTAAATAAGATTACAAGTCATATAAAACTTCATTATCTATTTATCTAGGTCACAATAAGAGATTCTAAAAGGCAAATTCAGAGGGTTACGTAATTATTAAGAAAACTTAGTTCTTTTAATAATGAGAGGATTCAGGGGCACCTGAGTGGCTCAGCTGGTTAAGCGTCTGACTCTTGACTTCAGCTCAGGTCACAATCTCATGGCTTGGCTGGTGAGTTTGAGCCCCGAGTTGGGCTCTGTGCTGACAGCGTGGAGCCTACTTGGGACTCTCTCTCTCTCTCTCTCTCTCTCTCCCTCCTTCCCTCCCTCCCCTGCTCGCTCTTTCTCTAAAAATAAATAAACTTAAAAAAATATTGCTAAGATTCAACGTTAAGTAATCAACAACCTAATAAAGACAAAACATAGAAACTTTGTTTTTCTAAGCAGATTAAGGATAAAGAAAAACCTTGGTTTACAATTTAGGCTAATAATCTAAGAAAACTCATTTCCACAGAGAGAAAACCCCAATTCCAACCTTATACAGGTGCACTTTATATTAAAGCTCATTCATCCCCTCAAGGCGCATTTTTGGAAACATATGTGCAGTCCCTACCTTTTCTTCCCTGTCGTCTCCCGCGTTGAGATGTGCTTATTGAGACAAGGACATGCAGGGAACCGCGTGGGTCTCTGCTCTGAGGCTGCATGCTGTGCCGACCAGAACCCCCTTCAGGAATGAAGGACCCCCAGCTGTGAGAAGGCCGCCAGGGATCTGCCTTCATTGAAGACACCCGCCTTGCCCAGGGCCCCCCTTCGCAGGTGGTCCTATCCAAGGACTGTTACGAAAGCCCAGCCCTTTTGGCCCAATTTAGGATGGTTCTGGAGGGCAGTCCAGCTGTCGGGGCTCCTCAGAGAACCAGCTGGGACTCCCGTTGATGCCGTGTCACTGCTCAACCTCTGCCCGATCTTACTTTTACCCTCCCTTCCCGCCAAGGTGTCGCTCGCTCTCTGATAAACCTCTTTCCCTACTGCTCTCCACCATCCTGGTCCCGATCACACAGAGGTCCTTTCCAAAGATTCTCTTCTCACGAACCTCCTATAACCCTTTTCTACATTCATTCAGATTTTGTCCTAAGTGTTCCCCCTTTAAATACCCAGCCTCGCTTTCCTCACATACAGAGTTGTTTCCACGATTATTTCCAGTAGTCTTAACGACATTTGTTAAAATTATCTACACCTGTGTGTTTGTTCTTAGCTTACCCGTAAAACTTCATGAGGCCTTAGAGTTGGAAAGTTCTGTTTCTTTCTGGAAAAATTTTGCAACGGAGATAACACCAACTTAACTTTCAGTAAGCGTAAAAAAGCCTCATATGTGATGCTGACAATTCTAAAGATGTGTCCAGGTTAATTAAAACGACTTTATATTAGCTTTAATAGCATATGTTTTCCCAGATCATGTGAACTTGTAAAACATTTGAGTTCGTTTCTGTGTTTCTGAGTTGCAGAATGCCCACTTCTTATAAGCGCTTACCTTTAAACCAACTAAACAGAGCTCTTTTGCAAGTTAATTTTAGCAATGTCACTGGAGGTCGAGAAGATCTCACATTTACAACGTGTGTGGACGCACACCCAAATACGCAAAACAAGATGCGACAAAAAGGCCCAATTTCCAGATGTCTCCCCTTTACAACACAAATCTCATTGCAAGTTGGTACCATAATTTATAGACCCGTTCACTGGCCATTTTTCTCCGGAGTCTAATGAATATTGTGGCCAAGCAGTGTTGCAAAAAAAAAAAAGATTGCTCAGTTTGGGAGAATATGACCCAAAGGGCTGCCAGCAGAGATATGTGCTCATTTCCCATTTTCCACTTAGAACACGGCGGTTGTGTTCAGCTACCAAAAGCTGCAGCAAACACACAAACCGACTGAAGCCAGAGCTCCCCTGTGAGCGTTGGTTCCTCCCCCAAATGTGGGCCCTCAGCACTGAACCGAACGGCTCCCTGGTTTCTAGTTCCTCCCTCAAAGTCAGGGTTTCGCTGGCTGAACTGTCCGGCTTCCTCATCAGCCTTCTCTTCAGCAAGAAAAGGAGGCTATGAGACCCCGCACCCCTTGTTCGGAGGTGGCTGAATGAAGTCCAAGAGCCAAGGCCAGGAGGCGGGAGAAACCGGCCCGGGTGCCCTTGCGCACCAAGTGCCCACTGAGAGGTCTGCCCAAACTGAAACCAGAAACTGTCACCTCGCCACCAGTTAACTCGAGCGCCCAAGGTCAGCGGTGCCCAGGCCGGGTGGAACTCGGTCGGTCCCCAGACGCAGAGCCCGGGAGTCAACAGGCTGCTTCACCAGCTGGGGACCGCCAGCCCTGCCAGCTGCAGGCTGGCTCGTCGAACCTGCCCCCGTGCCAGCAGAGACAGTCACTGGGACCACCAGTGTGCAGCTAGGAGAGTGCAGCTAGAGAGGTGGCCAGCAGGGAGCCTGACCCTCGCCAGGAGCACAGTCAGGGCAAGTCACAGGCACAGGAAAGGCCCAGGGGGTCAGCGGACGCGGCTTCAGTAATGGAGCAGTCATGACAGCAGGGAGGTTCTGGTTCCTTACATCCGGGGCCTCTCTACCTCTCCTTGACTCCATTTGACATTTCCTATACTCTCTGGTGCATTTCCCCTGAAAGTCATCAGTTTCATCCAGGTTGTCACATGTATCCATCTGCTGCTGAAGGTATTGCCTACTTTTATCTCCTCAATGACTATGGTCGTGTAACCTCTCTCCTTTCTAGTGTTGTTTATTGGATATTGTATTTTGTTTCTTACATCGGGTGGTCAAATAGTAGTCCTTCCAAAGTGACTGTATCTGGTTTTATTGATCAAATCTGTGATTATTTTCATTTTATTGATTTCTGATTAATAGAACTTTCTTCTTTCGTTGAGTTTATTTTGTTGTTTTTCATAGCTTTTGTTATTTATTTATGTTTTCCCCTCCAACTTTATTGAAGTATAATTGACAAATAAAATTCTATGTATTCACATTTTTTTTAAGTTTATTTATTTATTTTGGGGTGCCTGGGTGGCTCAGTCAGTTGAGTGTCTGACTTTGGCTCAGATCATGATCTTGTGGTTTGTGAGTTCGAGCCCCACGTCCAGCTCTCTGCTGTCAGCCTGTCAGTGCAGAGCCCACTTTGGATCCTCTGTCCCCCTCTCCCTTGCTTGTGTTCTCCCCTCAAAAATAAATAAATATTTTTTTAAAAGTTTATTTATTTATTTTAAGAGAGTATGAGCGTGAGTGGGGGAGGGGCAGAGATTAGAGAGAGATAGAGAGAATCCCAAGCGGGCTCTGCACAGTCAGCACAGATCCTGATGCTGGGCTTCATCCCATGAACTGTGAGATCATGACCTGAGCTGAAATCAAGAGTCGGATGCTCTGGGCACCTGGGTGGCTCAGTCTGTTGGGCGTCTGACTTCGGCTCAGGTCATGATCTCAGGGTTTGTGGGTTCGTGCCCCGCGCCTGGGTCTGTGCTGACAGCTCGGAGCCTGGAGCCTGCTTCGGATTCTGTGTCTCCCTCTCTCTCTGCCCCTCTCCTGCTTGCACTCTGTCTCTCTCTCTCTCTCTCTCTCTCTGAAAAATAAACATTAAAAAAAAAAGTCAGATGCTCAACCAGCTGAGGCACCCAGGCGCTCCTAAATTTGTGTGTATTTAAAGCATACAACCTGATGATCTGACATATGTCCATTTTACAAAATGACCACAATCAGGCCAATTAACACATCCATCACTTCGCTTAGTTGTCTTGTGTGTGAGGCTGGAAATGCTTCAGGTCTACTCTCTGGGTGATTTCAAGTACATAACACAGTATTATTATTGGCTATAATCACCGTGCTGTTCATTAGATGCCCACAGCTTGTTCATCTATAACCTTTGACCAGCGTCTCCCCGTCCCCACCCCCACCCCCGGCCCCCAGCCCCTGGTCCTCACCATTCTGCTCTCCCTTTCTGTGAATTCAACATAAAAACAGTATTCCACATATAAGTAAGATCACGCAGGGTCTTGCTCTGCCCCATTTCACTTCGCATAATGTCTTCTAGATTCATCTGTGTTGTTGCAGACAGCAGGATTTCCTTCTTGCTTGCGGCCGAGTAATATTCCACTGTGTATAAATACAGCGTCTTCTTTCCCTGTTCATCTGTCGGCAGATGGGTTATTTCCGTATCTTGACGATTGTGAGTAATGCTGCGGTGATCATGGGGCCGCAGATGTCTCTTCACGATCCTGGCTTCATTTTTCCTTCAGGTGAATCTCCAGCAGTGGGACTGCTGGTCCACTTCTCGTCCTTCGAGGCCCCTCCACACGAGGGTCCTCTCTGCACATCCGTGCCAGCATTGCCCTCTTGTCTTTGAGATCGTCGCATCCTAAAGGTGTGAGGGTGATCTCTCATGGTGGCTTTGGTTTGCATTTCCCTGATGCTGGTAGGCCTCTGCTAGAAGACATATCTTCTTTGGAAAAATATCTATCAGATCCTTTGCCCATTAAAAAAAAATTTTTTTTTTTTGCTTTTGAGTTGCCCAAGTTCCTTATATATTTTAATATTACCCCCTTATCAGATACATGGTTTGCAAATATTTCCTCCCATCCTGTAGGTGGCCTTTTCATTTTGTTGATTTCCTTTGTGACACAAGAAGCTTTTTAGTTTGATGTCCTCTCGTGTGTTTATCTTTGCTTTTGTTGCCTGTGCTTTTGGTGTCGTATCCCCCCAAATAACTGCCAAGACCAACATTGAGGAGTGATACACCCTCTGTATGCCTTTAGTCCTTACTCTGGACCTTGTCCTGTATCCCCAGCAAGGCCTGAGGTTAATTCACACCCGTGTCTCCTCTGTAACAATATAAACACCCATGTAGATACACCGTTGCCCGGGATGGCACCATTATTGTCACAAATCAGACATTATCGCTGTTTCGTACGGCCAATATTGTCCAGATCTGCCCTCGCTCCTTCACACCTTTGCTCACCACAGCCCCCACGCCTCAGAAGTTGTCCCTGGGAGGTTTTCTTCCGCCTTAAGTTCTGACTTTGGGGTTTCCTTTAGCAAAAATCTGTTGGTGGTTTACTCTTTCAGATTCTCTCCATCTCAGCTGTCTGGAGCTCTGATCACACAGGGATCCAAATTCTCATTCTCTTCATGTCCCTACTAAATGCATTTTCTACCTTGGTCTACGCACATTACATCCCAGATAACTCCTTTGGCTCTATCGTCCAGGTCACGAATTCCCTTGACAGTAATATTGAATCTGATATTTATTCTACATTATTATTATTTAAGTAGGTTCCGTGCCCAGAATGGAGCCCGGCGCGGGGCCTGAAGTCACGACCCCGAGATCAAGACCTGAGCCAAGATCGACAGCCGGACGCATCACCAACTGAACTGCCCACGTGCCCCATCCCTATTCTACATTAAATTTTAAATTTCAATTATAGTTTTCATTTCTGAAACTTCTACTTGGTTATTTGAAAAACTTCCTTGCTCTTTAATCATATCATTAAGCTTTTATTTCAAAATCATTTTAAACATAGTCATTCTATGATGGATAATTCTACATCGTATATAACTCATAGTGCAATACTTGTAGTATCTGAAGTCTTCGAGGATTTTATGCTGCTGTCTGTCATTCTCAGCTGTAGGACCTCGTTCTCTTGTTGTTTTTAAAATTAATTAATGAGCTCACTTCCTTCCGTGACGCAGCTGATCTCTTCGGGATTTCATCAATAGGAGTCGAGGCTGTGGTTGAAGGTGACGTTTTCCACTGGAACGTTCATTTCTTCTGCTGACCCCCAGCAACCTGGAAACCAAGGCCAACAAAAATCTCAGTGTGGGGTTTTTCAAACCATAAAGCTGGTTAAATCCACACCACAAACACACGAGAAAGGGAGGGCATTTTTGCATTTCCGACCACAGTTGACAAAGATAGTTTTCCTTGCTGTCCTGTTCCGCATGGCAAATCTATCCTTGTTCTAGCTTTCTGAGCATGGATGATGCTACACTTGCAGCTGGGGTGGGCTCTGGACCAGGGAGGCCCGAGAGAGGTGAGGGTCCACTCTGTGCCTTGGGCCCCCTGCCGCCCGCAGGGGGTAGCCCCAGGCCGGAGCGTTTAGCCTAAGGGGAAAGACATTTTGGGCACCAACAAGGCTTTCTGCTTTCATTTTGGTTTTGGCCTCTGTGGAATTGTTTTAACTTCATGCCATGTCGGCAATGCATTTAAAAAGTATTTTCTAACATAGGAATCACTTCAACCTCAGGGCTTTCCAGGAGATCCAGCCTGCCCTATGACTGGAAACGGGCCTTATCAACTCCCTCTGCCCATTAAACCTTGAGTTCCAAGAGACCAGGAACCTTGATTGATTCACTTCTACATCCTGGGTCCTGGCACACATTAGCGCGTGCACAGGAAATACTACTGGAACAAATGCCAGAAACAACCCTTGCAGGTTCAAGTAATTGGTTTGAAATTCGAAGTACAATCCAAGCAATTTCCTTTCTGAAAACCCTTGAGGCTGTAACTCAACACCACAGTGTGGATGAGACAGGACCCTGGGAAGCTGACTATTCATGTGAACTTTATTTTAATCGAATTAGCTGGGAAGTCGCCCTGTTGTACTTTAATTGGAATCACACGGGTTTGATACAATAGGACAGCAGAGAAGTTTACGTTGCAGACAAATTGCATAATTAGAGGAATCAGATTCCAAAGGTTTAGAAAAATATTCTCAGCCTAAGAATTTTGCAACTTCTGCTGCTTCCCGGTGGTATTCCTCATTCTCTCATTGGTATTTTTTTAAAGTTTATTTATTTTTGGGGTGGGGGGAGAGAGAGAAAGAGAGAGAGAGAGAGAGAGAGAGAGAATCCCAAGCAGGTTCTGCACTGTCAGCACAGAGCTGGACATGGGGCTCAAACTCACAAACCATGAGATCGTGACCTGAGCTAAAACCAAGAGTCATATGTTTAATTGACTGTGCCTCGGAGAACCCCCCCCCCCCACCCCCGACCCCGCCACTGGTATCGACATTAGCCACAATCATTGGATTGTCTCACCAAACCACTCTTTCAAATTCAGCCTTCATTCTTCAATCGGCTTTGGTGGATTGTGTGTTATCTGTTCTGCGGTTAACATGGGTTCTAAAGAAGGCATAGTCCTGACTCTGTGTTCTCCCAGTCAGAGGCTAATGTTAGTAATTGCAGCATAGTGAAAAGTACGCAGCAATAGAAATCCGTACTGGTCACAGCAGTGGCACAAGGCAGACAGTGGCCACTGAGTTTGGAGCAGCCGGGAGGGTTTCACTGGAGGCTGCAGTGTTGACACTGGGATGGAGCGAGATATGAAAGGTGCAGCCCGGGTCAGGGGGCAGCGTCTGGTGCCCCATCCAGTGTCCCTGCCTCCCTGTCCAGTGTCCCCGTCTAGTGTCCCCATCCTGTGTCCCCTGCCTGTAAAGCACCAGGTCCTTACTGCTCATGTGTCCTCAGATTTTAATGGCCCCCAAGGACTCTCAGTTTGCTGTGCCCATCCCCCAGGGCAGTGTTCACCGGCTCTTCCCAGGTGACACTCACCCAGTTGACTGTGTCTCCGTTCCTCACTCTTCCTGGATAACCTGGACATTTTTAAGTGCTCTCAGTAGTCTCAACGCCCTTCCTCCTATCCTCCTCCCTTCCCTGCTTTCTTAAAGTCCTACAGGGTTTTAATCTGCTCCTTGCTATAGCTCTGTTCTTACGAGAGCGAAGTTAAAACCTAACATTCTGAATAAATGCAAAATCAAAGTGCCATGTCTCTGTTTAGAAATGTGAGTGATACAACTTAATACAAACTGAGAGAAAAGACAACCAAAATACCCAGAACATGTTCCTTTTCCCTCATGAACATGCTTCTTCTCTTTTATCTATCCATCCTCTTTCTTCGACTTGCCTTTGTTATATTCTGAATTAAAATACAGGCTGCATGTTTCCATGAATTCCTTTACCATTTCAGTAGACTCCAAAGTGCATGGTGACCCCCCCCCAGGACCAGAATTCTACACTGGGGAGCAGGAAGGAAATATTCGAATACTTATGATTTACTTTTTTTACCAAAAAAAAATAGCAATTTACAATTGCTATTTTGGGGGACGCCTGGGTGGAGCAGTTGGTTAAGCATCCGACTTCGGCTCAGGTCATGATCTCACCTTTGTGGGTTTGAGCCCCATATTGGGCTCTGTGCTGACAGGAGCCTGCTTCAGCTTCTGTGTCTCCCTCTCTCTCTGTCCCTCCCCTGCTTGTGCTCTGTCTCTCTCAAAAATAAATAAAATGTTAAAAAATTAAAGAAAATTGCTGTTTTTCCAGTATCTTTCATGCATGTAACTTATAAATATGCATAGACTAGGGGCACAGGTGCAAACACTATGTACCGATGGGTGAACAGTGGAGACTGTGTGGAGAACACTGGTTGATTTAATTCTTTTCCCAAGCAAAGATGCTTCTAGCCTTAAAGGTATTCCTCCAGGCATCTGTGTCTGTTTCCTCTGTCACTCCTGCCTAACATAGGTTAGGGTGGAAAATCTGAATCACGAACACAGCCTTATCTTGCTAATATTTTGTTCAGCAATAAACATCTTGCTGTCTTTTTCACTTTATTGTCCAATGCCAAGAATTTCCGGGCTGCTTTGTAAGGATGGATGTTCCTGATAGGTGGTGGGGAGATGATGTGAGAAAAGCATGAATCGGCAGTTCCTCCCTCAATGGACCAAGGTGGACTCCAAGTGGCCATGGAGACTGGGGGTCTTTCCTGCCCGCCAGTAGTTGGGGCGGGGCCCCCTCCACTTTGCTAACTGGTTCTGCCCAGCCACCACTCATTTGAAAACCTCATAAATTCCTCCATGATTGTTTCAGAGACCAGAGGGTTTAAAATCCCAAGTCTACTTTAAAAAGAAGCTTCAACAATTTCAAAGCCCATTTCTGTTCTCCTTTGCCAGCCCAGTGGGAAACGCACGACTGCATTTTACTTGTTTAATATCAAGTTTGATTTTTTTTATTTTGCCACCTTTTTTCATAATTCAAAATGAATCTCACGCCCCTTCTATTATATAATCTAGGGTTGGTATTCTAGGTTTCTCACTTCATTTGAAGAGTAGTGTGATTGTGATAAAGTTCTGTGAAGGGTTAATGAAACTGCCTTACCCAATTAAGAAAACTGAATTCCTTAGGTGCGTTTCTAACACAAGTGGATTCTAAATGAGTTGTTTGGTCTTTCAAACAGCTTGAATGTTGCCAAGTTTTATTGGACGAGGAGCAAGCATGGCCACCCAAGACATGACACACAGATGTGGCAAACTCTAGGGCATATGTGACCCTTAAGGGTCCCTGCCCCCTGGCCCCCTCCTCTCCTGGCCCTCACTCCTCCCCCTTGCCGCCACCTACAGGGGAGCCTCTGGGAAACTGTTGTTCTGTCTCCCACTCTCTGTGAATCTCTCTGTTCTCCTCCTACCATTTTGTAAGTCCTTCTTCGATGAAGTTTGTACAGTTTTCAGTCAACCAGTAGACACTTATCATGACCCACCCACAGGGCCCAGTGCTTGAGGTGTGTGAGTCCTGACAGCGGGGCTCTGGCACCTGGAAGCTGTCTCCATGGGTGCCCCAAGTAGCCAGGCCATGAGTCCCCAGTCTGAGCCACTCAGGTAGGGGTTTTCTGGGGCAACCGCCCTTCTGTGAGGAATTACAGCATGGCGTCTGAAGCCACCCAATGGGGCTGGACCTCCGCCATTTCCCATCTGGATTCCTCACCAAAGACTTAGTGTCTTAACTGAAAATTGGGAGAATGAACAGTAAGATTGTTCATTGGACAAGTTGTCTGCTTAATCTTTTTTTTTTATAGTAGAATGCATAATGTTTATTTTTTTTGAAGCTTTTTTTTTTTGAAACTTTTTTTGAAGTTTATTTTTTTTGAAGAAATACGAGTAACGAAAACACACGTGATTGACCTTGGTCATTATTGTTCTAGATCTGACGGCAAACTACAACGTGAATAGTAAAAATAGGAATAGAAATGTATCAAAAATCCCTATTCCGTTATTTAAAGGTTTATATATATTTATAATTTTCATTCAAAAGAGCAGTGGAATGTTATTTTATTTTGTAAGTTCCCAAGACGTTTGAACTTTTTGCTGGTCTAATGAGTTAAACAGTAAGGAGCAGATTGATATAGTTTTCTTAAAATAATAAGAGGAAGGGCCTATCCTTGAAGGTCATATATAGTTATTTTGTGGAATATGACTATGATTTCTATGACCTTGGAGTTTCAAAAGAGAGAGTCTCTGATCTCTCGTGTACGTCATAGCAGCCTCTTTCCGATCACACAGGAAGTCCTCCATGTTGCAGGTGTGGAAATGCAGCTAACGGCTGCAGTGTCATTCCAGACCATTCTACAGGAAGAA
The DNA here is from genome assembly GCF_023721935.1 of Panthera uncia. NCBI lineage: Eukaryota > Metazoa > Chordata > Mammalia > Carnivora > Felidae > Panthera > Panthera uncia. The sequence continues at coordinate 77,501,135 of NW_026057576.1, forward strand.
TCAGTGTCAGTTCATACATATACCCACTCCTTTCTCCAAGTGGTTCTGCCACATCTGGAGCACAGGGGTGCAGGTCACAGCCTGGCTTGCTTAGTTCTTGGAACTAAGTTCTTGTTTCTCGGAAGTGGCCATGAGGTCTTTGGAATCTTGTTAGCCTGATGAGCGGAACCGAATGAGTCTGCCCTGCCCAAGAGTTGGTCATGAGTATGACTAAAAATAGCCATGGCTGTTTCCTTACAAACCCTGAGAAGTCCAGTATCCTTTAAAGCTGAAGACTTAATTCATCTGATGATCTGTACTTTCTTCTTAGAATTTTTGATTTTTATAATATTTATGTTTATAGTATTATTAAAAAAATTTTTTTTAATGTTTACTTTTGAGAGAGAGGGAGAGGCAGAGCATGAGCGGGGGAGGGGCAGAGAGAGACGGGGATACAGAATCCGAAGCAGGCTCCAGGCTCCGAGCTGTCAGCACAGAGCCCGACGCAGGGCTCAAACCCACAAACTGCGAGATTGTCACCTGAGCTGAGGTCGGATACTTAACCAACTGAGCCACCCAAGCGCCTCTACAGTATTATTGTACAACAAAAATTACACATTTTAGCTGAAAGATATTCCCTCCCCCACATTATTATTAAAAAAAATTTTTTTTAACATTCATTCATTTTTGAGAGACAGAGAGAGACAGAGTGTGAGCAGCGGAGGGGCAGAGAAAGAGGGAGACACAGAATCGGAAGCAGGCTCCGGGCTCTGAGCTGTTAGCACAGAGCCTGACATGGGGCTCAAACTCGTGAACCAGGAGATCATGACTGAAGTCAGATGCTCAACTGACTGAGCCACCCAGGCGCCCCTCCCCCACATTATTTTTAAAGACACAAATGTTTTCTAGATGTCAGCTCTGCTTAATCTAACAGACCACAGCATCTGGTCTTGGTTCTGAGGCTCGCCCACCCAAGGGCTTCCACTTCCTCACTACTGGTTCTTCTAGGTGTCCAGAGCAGGGAATTCTAGGTTCATGGCCACCATGGGGGAGTGCACCTGCACCTATCCTCTGGGGAGGCACGAATGCACCCCATGGCCCCCCTCCTAAGCCCCCACCTCCAAGAAACTTCTCATCCTCACTATCTTTTCCTTATGGTCTTACTTTCAGATTTTTTCACCCAAAGAGCTCATTTCAATGCAATGAATTTCTGGATCGGGGAAGAGATACCTTTGAGTACATCGGGGAGAGGATATGACCTTTTACTAGCCTTCAAATGACCTTGCATCGGCTTCTTCAGCCCTTGGGTTCCAAGAAGCTCAGGGTCTGCTGGATCCATAGTCAGCTAAGTCCTCTTTAGCTAGAACCTATTTCAGATTTAGTGACCTGACATCTAGCTAGCTAAGTGTAGCTGGCTAGAATTTCATTTTAACCTGCTCAAGGACACTTAGAATTTTATTTTAACCCGCTCAGGGACACTTTCAAGTTACTTCCCTGAAGTCACCCTCTGATGGGGGAGTGGTGAGTGGATACAATCAGTACAGAGGGTGGTTTGCCATTGTGTTTCAAACCTTCAGGTGCGCTTTCCGATTGTCCTACGACATCACTTTCAAAAATCCCCTTGAAATAATCAGAGAGGTCTGGAAAGGTTTACATATAAAGATATGCCTTACAGTTTTAGTTGTAATGTATGTTACTATTTATAATCCGTTAAACAAAGTTAGAGGGTGGGTGCCTGACTGGCTCTGTCAGTGGAGCGTGTGACTCTTGATCTTGGGGTTGTGAGTTTGAGCCCCACGTTGGATGCAGAGATTACTTAAAAATACGATCTTTATATAAAAAAGACCCAAAAACTAAACTAAAAAATAATGTATAGCAGAATCTAATATTACACTGTATCTTAACCAACTGGAGTGGAAATAAAAACGTAAAAATAAAATAAAAGAAACAGACAAAATATTTAAAAATAGTAAAATGATGTAAAAATGTATGCTTCACTGGACAACGGGACTACTCCCCAGCCATTGAGAATTTCTACTTGGAGAAAACTCCAAGATACGGAGAAGTGTACGTAATCTAGAATTTTAAAAGATGACGAAACAATATGTAAACATTCACCTCCAGGTGTGTTCTGTACTGAAGCTGTTTTGTGTGACTTGTGCGTTTCTGCCCAGAGCCGCACATACGCAATCATGGGCGGGCTTCCTTGGCTTCTGCTCCGTATCTGGCCTCGGGATCAGAACTGACCCTTCTGTTCCTGACACCAAGGGGGATTATCATGCCTCACCTCCCGGAGCCGGACCGGGCTGGGCCCCTGGAATGGATCAGGGAGGGAAGAGAAAAACGCGGATGCCAGGTTCCTAAGATCCTGATACAATAAGAGAAACAGAAAAACCAGCTTGCTCGGGACTGCACTTAGGTAAACTTCATGACTCAGCATAGATCACACACGGGTGGGTGGTGCACCTGTTGCACTGGTGGGAAGAGCTAGCTGAACTCTCACCTGAGGGGAGGACAGTCTGCCCAGGACCCTTAATCAGGACTCCAAGCGGGCTGCTCACCACGGGCCTTCCCCTGCCAGAAGGGGGGTGTTACGAGTACCCGGTTTGGTGTGTTAGCCTTCTTTGTTCTCTGTACTCTCTCCCTCTTGATCTTTACTATAATTGTTCAGTTCCTTATATTCCCTTTCCCTTGTAATTAATAAAATCTTCCTCCACGAAACAGAAAGTGCAACTGTTGTGAATTACTTATTCAGAACAACGTGGAATGTTTGGTTTCTACATTCATCTCTCTTTTCTCCTAAAGACCAACTTCAATGACCAAAAAGCAATGAGAATAAAATTTTAACCTTCATATGTAAAAGTGATCGTGATGACCACCTGCATATGTGAGATGATCCATCCGGGTTCATGGCCCCATGAAAGGAATGACTACAGCAGAGAATCTGTACGGGCGCTAATTAGTACTTTCAGACAAATCTGAGAAGATGTTTTCCATGCTAAAACGACAAGAGGCCATAAGGAACGGCCACCACTGAAATCTGAGCCAGCAATTCTATCTCTGGGATTTTATCTTATGGATTTACACACTGCAGTCACTGTGCAATGGCTGTTAAAAGGCCAGCAGCATATTTGCAGCCACAGAAGATTTGGTAGAACGTAAGTATCGACACATTGATAGAATACACAGGTATAATAACAAAAAGAATCACTCTATTGCTCAAATTGTTCTAGCTTCGGCCCATGAAAGCTCTTCTGGTTGGCTCCCATATCCCTCCGATGCGTCCCCATTCTTTTGTTTTTTGAGCACTCCTTACTTGTTTGCACTACTAGATCCTCCAGGCCCATCCCAGAATCCATTATTTTCCAGGGAGTCTGATTCATTTCATCGGAGGATGATATTCAGACACCAAGAGCTAGTGGTAGCTGTGCCTGTCGCTCCCCATTATCACTTCTCATAGGACCTCGTAGCAGATGAAGCTAGGAGATGTATGTATGCACTCTAACCCAGGTATACACATATATCTGTGATGATTTCTGTATTCTGTATCTGTATGTATAGTAGACTGAACATGAATCCATATTGCTATAAAGAAACGATTGGAAGAGTAACTAAAGAGGGAAAGAAGACCCATGTTCCTTGGAGAATAATTCCAAATGATACAGGAAGGTACTCCCTTTCCAGGAGGCGGAGCCCAATCTCCCCCCGCCCCCCCCACCCCTGGAGGATGGACTGGACTCAGCGACTTACTTCCCAAGATTAGAGTCTGGAGACCAGAAAATGGTAGCTTCACTGCCGAGAAGTCTGCGATCCAGATTAATGTCACCAGTGCCCATTTGTGCTGATGGCGCGTGCCTGGTAGGATGTGGGGAGAAAGAAGGACACTTCACTTTCAGTGTCCTCCAGAACAACCCTACAACCCTAGTTTAAACACAGTGAAAACATCGGTCCATCACATACCTGCCAATGTTCCCCACACCGCCAAGGTCATGGAAAACAAGGACAGACTGATGAATTGCCACAGACACATGATGGCTGAACGCCATGGGGGGTCCTGGGTGGGGTCTCTGCACGGAAGAAGGCCATTCACACAGCAACTGGTGACATCCAGACGAACTCTGGAGCTCGGCTAGTGGAAACATGCCAACTTTAATCTCTGAATGTTGACAAATGTACCAAATTGTGTGAGATGGAGACATGAGCAGATACTGGGGGAGGGGCAGATGGGACTCTCCCATTTTGCGCCTTTTTCTATAACTCTAAAATTCCAGCAAAATAAAAACTTGTTTAAAAGATATAAATCTTCATTTCAGACTACACTGAATTAAGAATAGGAATTAAACGAAGCAAAGCATGGTGATTTGTAATTCTTTTTTTAATGTTTATTTATTTGTTTTGAGAGAGAGATTGAGCACAGGGCAGGGGCAGAGAGAGAGAGGATCCCAAGCAGGCTGCACGCTGTCAGTGCTGACCCCCACGTGGGGCTCAAACCCACAAACCATGAGATCATGACAAGAGCCAAAATCAAGAGCCAGACGCTTAACTGACTGAGTCACCCGCGCGACCCCAGTGCTTTGTAATTCTAACAGGAACAATATCCAGTGAAGTTATGACAGTTACCAGTGTTAATGAATCATGAACGTACCATCTCCCTTCCCCTCTCCTCGGTGGGGGATGTGGCGGGTGAGATTATGCATTCGCTGGGGCTGGGAACAGAGAATTCTGGAGGACCGCTCGAGAGTTTGTTAGAGCCACCCAGGGGGGAACATCTGTGAGGCTGCGTCTGCAGGCTTCAGCCAAATAGATGGCCTGGGGGGCCAGGAGGTTTGGTGCAGGGGACCTGAGCAAGTGTGTAATGCACCGAGGTTAATCAGAGCCATATTCCAAACCCGTAGAGGATTACAAATATGAAAAGGGGCAGACAGCCTCCGTTGTATGGAATTAGAGTTAATTCCATCAATACGAACTCATGTCAATTCAGATGTGCCTGCACACGTGCTTCCTAGTTCTGTGCACTCAGGGCTTCGAAGCGATGGGCCCCATGCAACCAGCAGGTCTCGCGGCCAGATCGTGGTTTCTAATACCCTTCTCCGCTAAAAGGAAGCAGGGTTTCTTGAAAAAAGCCCGACTCCAGGCTGCACAGGGAAATGTGTTGTGCCTGGAACGTCTCTTGTGCCGGAAAGTGAGGAAACGTCAAAGCTACCGGGAACACGTCAAACGACGTGGGAGTCATCTTGAAGAAGCTTCTATGGGCCACATCTGAGTGTCACAATAGATAGATTACGACCCACTGAGTAAAATAAAGATCTGTGGGTATCATCTGACAGGAACAAGTAAGAAAATACAGCAGAATCCCAACTAATACAAGTAGAAGGAGTGATGGAATTAGAAAACCAACATTTGGCAAAGTCATCATGGTAACAATTCAGATAAGAATCCTCAGCGATAAAGAGCATACACAGTTTCCAGCACTCGCACGCAATTACCTGTACCGCGGAGACAAAGGGACATCGTGCGTCTCCTGATACGCCACACGGAGAACACAGTGTCCTTTTTGCGGTATTCTTACCAAAAATGCACATTCTGAATATAATCAGGAGGAAATATCAGACAAAGCCAAGTTTAGAAACAGTCCCCAAGGTAACTAGGCTGTTCTACGGCTCTCAAGGTTATTAAAGTCCCGTGAAGACTGAGGAGCTGGCCCCGAGTGAGGGACACTGAGGAGACAGTCACACGCAGCGTGTGGTCCAGGTGGACTGGGAACCTCCAACATTGTGCTGGAAAGTCACATTGACTCGGGTGCCGCAGAAGGGAGTCTGCGGATCAGACGGTGGCATTGCACTGGTGCTGGTTTTACCGTCAAGTGGGAGAGTGACCTTATTTTTAGGAAAATACTTCTTAAGTTTTTAGGGGGAATAAGACATTGCATCTGCAACTTACTCTCAGATGGTTCAGAAAATAATAACAGATAAATAGAAGGAGAGAAAGGACGATAAGACAAAAACGGTAAAATATTAATAACTGGGGAATCAAGGTGAAAGATATATGGGTATTGCTTTTTTTCATACATTTTATACTTTGGAGTCATTCCAAAATAAAATTAAAATTAAAAATTAAAATAGGGGCATCTGGGTGGCTCAGTCGGTTAAGCGTCTGACTCCTGGTTTCGGCTCAGGTCGTGATCTCAAGGTTCATGGGATGGAGCCCTGAGTCGGGCTCTGTGCTGACAGCTCGGAGCCTGCTTGGGATTCTCTCTCTGTCCGTCTTGCTCCATCCCTCCCCATCTCGCTTGCTCATGCTCTCCTTCTCAAATAAACATTTAAAAAGTTAAATAGTTAAAATGAATAAAAAAGTTAAATAAAATAAAACTAGTTAAAGAATAGAATAAAAAGTTAAAAACAAAGTAGCTAAATAAAAATAGTTAAAAATAAGTTAAAAAATTAAAAATAAGATTTAAAAGTTTTAAAAAAGCATCACGTTTATAAGGTACAACTAAGAGACGCAAGAGGAAATTAAAATACAATAGGAGTCTTAACTTCACCTTTCATCCACGTGAGATCAAATGGACAGAAAAATGAGTTTTGGGGTGTGACAGTCCTGGACAGCAGAATTAATGAGACCTGTTCCATCCTTATATGTTGAACTTTGTATCCTGAAACAGAATACACCTTCTTTCTCATGTCTACTGACGAGTCACAAATTGGATTATCTTAGTTCTTAATACACCAAGAAGACCTCAATGATAAATCTAGTTCATGATGTTCATCTCCAAGCAGCTGCAGTTTTGTCCAAACAGCCCCAGGATCCTTTCTGCCAACCAGTGTGGGTTACTCACATGTACAGATTACAAACAATTTTTGCCTTTGCGCCATTTTGTCTCTGAAAAAATGCGGAGGTGGGTGGCCGCATGTTTATCCAGAAGTCATTTGATTTTAGGCTGCTGTGTGGATTTTCACCAGGGCAAGGCCAGACTGCTCTCTCAGGGAAATCTCACGTGAACGCCTCCATCATTATGCTGGAGGGTCACACTGTCACTGGTTTTCATTTTCATTCATGTGTTGGTGTTTCCACTGTGGATGCTTTTTAGGAGTATTTTATTTTACTTTATTTATTTTTTAAATGTTTGTTTTGAGAGAGAGAGAGCATGAGCAGGGGGAGGGGCAGAGAGGGAGAGAGAGAGAGAGAGAGAATCCCAAGCAGGGTCCCAGCTGTCGGCACGGAGCCCAATGTGGGGCTCGATCGGTTCGCAAGATCATGACCTGAGCTGAAATCAAGAGTTGGATGCTCAACCGACTGATCCCCCAGATGCCCCTTCTCTGAGTATTTTAAAAGGTGTGTTGTTGGTTCTGTCCCCTTAAATTGTAAAAATAAAATCTCTATAATTTCTTGATAAAATGTAAAAATCGACTCGTCATTTTCTATTCTTAGTTGCCTACAGAATAAATGTATGCGTGTATGTATACACATAATAAAAACAAATGCACGATTCTCACTTTTATACTAAGAGAAACTATAAGTGTTACATTTTAAAGTGCTTTCCCTTACCTTTTGGAAGTCCAGTAGTCATGAGGTGAGTCTGTGGATCCTTGAGGGGCACGGATGTGAAATGGTTTGAAGAAATTTATTTACTAAGTATTTAAGTGACAAGATTTTGACGGGAGCAGTCTTTGTGACTCTTAGAGACCAGAAGGTTTGCCATCACGCCACAGCTGTGGCCCTTGCTTTGTTGGGGACGTGCTCACTGACCTCCAACGAGGCTCATTCTGAGGCAGGGTCTACACTGCTTTGGTTACTCTTCTGGGAAGAGTTTAATAGGAATTTTAATGAAAAAATCGGCCTTTGACAGGATTGGAACTCAATGGCTTTTTTTTAAGCTTATTTATTTATTTTGAGAGAGAGAGAGAAAGAGAGAGAGAGAGAGAGAGAGAGAATCCCAAGCAGGCTCTACACTGTGCAGAATCCAATGCAGGGCTCAAACTCATGAACTGTGAGATCATGGCCTGAGCCTAACTCACGAGTCAGATGCTTAACTGCCTCCATCCAGGATGCGCTGGGAGACGGCCGGCTCTCCCACACACCCAGCTCAGCTCTCTTCCCATACCTCGGGGTATTCTCATGTGCACCATGTTCAGGGGTCCTCGGGTTAATTTTAGGCTGTAGACCTGGGGCCTCTAGTTTTTGAGAACGTGGCCATAAGCTTGGCCACGGCATGGAAACATTTTTTCTACTGTGAGAGGTTCAGGGGAGCAAGAAAGGCCACAGGACTCAGGTGTCCAGTTAATGGGGTCCATGCGTGAAGGTAGAAAGGGGTTCGGGGACTCTGAGCAGGAGCGGGAAGGGCGGAGCACTCACGAAGGACAAAGGTGTGGGGAGTGGAGTTGGGGCATCAATGGTGGGGCTCCCAGGAGAGCAGAGACATAGTCATGCTCTGCTTGAAGGTGACTGACCTCCTGAGGCTTTCCTGTCGACAGTAGAGCTGAGCGGAGAGCGGGGTGGTGGGGGTGGGGCATGGGGGTGAGGAGCCCTTGTGAGAGGAGAGGGTTTCGGTGAGCAGGTGTCAGGGAGGAGTCCCAAGCGTGGTGTGCCTACTCCAAGGTGGCAGAAGTGTTAGCGGGAGAACCCGCTCGGAAGTTGGGGGTGTCCCCTGAGGGGGATTATGTCCCCCACGCATGGAGTTAGTTGTGGACCCTGGCAGGATCCATGGAACATTTCAAAGCCAGGCAATTCTTTGTATCTATCATCTATCTATCAACTAATCTTGAGAGAGAGAGAGTGCCAGCGGGGGAGGGACAGAGAGAGAGAGAGAGAGAGTCCCAAGCAGGCTTCACACTCATTGCGGAGCCTGACGCGGGGCTCGATCCCAAGACCCTGGGATCATGACCTGAGCTGAGATCAAGAGTTGGACACTCCACCAACTGAGCCCCCCAGGCATCTGTCCTACACAATTCTAAACCCAGCATCCCTCTTCCTTACGGGATCTGCAAACACGCCTACCTGCTGGGGTGTTGGAGGGAACAGCTGGCCCTGGCTTGTTTCCTTCAAATTCTTAAGCTGTCAAGCCATCAGTTTGCGCTGTGTTTGCCCGGCCTTCCTGCAGCGGTGCTCATGGGGTTCCCGCCATGCGCGGCTGCGTCCAGAACTGTTTGGGTGTCTAGAGTAGGGCCAGAGTACTTTCCAAACATTCTCTTCTATGCCTATAGTTACAGGTGGATTCATCTCTTTGTTGCCTGCAGTCTTAGATCTTTGACCAATCAATTTTTTCCTCTAAATTTTATTTACTTATTTAGAGAGAGAGAGAGAGAGAGACAGAGAGAGAGAATGAGTGGGAGAGGGCAGAGAGAGAGGGGGACAGAGGATCCGAAGCAGACTTTGCGCTGACAGCACAGAGCCTCACGTGGCGCTTGAACCCAGAAACCGTGAGATCATGACCTGAGCCAAAGTTGGACACTTAACCGACTGAAAGACCCAGGGGCCCCCAGCAATCACATTTTGAGGGAAGACAGTGGGAGTGGAATCTCAGTCTCTCTCCTATGGTTTTAGGCTATAACCTCGGGGGTGTTCTGATTTCTGCAAGTTCCCTGTGAAGAGTGGCCCATTTGGCATTTGCAACCCCAGAAGTGGCATCTCCAAGGCCCACTGGAGGGTGGACAGGTTGGTTAAATCATGGAGCCCAGGAGACTATGCCCTGAGCTGCTGTCTGAGTGGATGGCTAACTTCCCTATTCTCATGGGTCCAGAAACAATAGCAGGTACATCGCAGGGAGAGCAGGGCAGACAGGATGGGCACCCGAGTTGTGGACCTTAACTCAGGTGCAGGCCAATAAGGGGTTAGTATGGAGCGCCAGGGCCCGGGAGGGCAAGAGGAAGGGCAGGGGCTGGTGCGGGCCGAACGGAAGAGATCGAATCAGTAGTGAAACAACGACTGAAAAAGAGAAGCCCACGTGGCTTTGTCCCTGAATTCTACCACTCATTTACCAATTCTTCAAAAACTCTTCCAAAAGTTAGAAAAAAAGAAATGCTGCCCCCTCCTGCGGCTAGCACTACTGGGACCCACATGCCATCAGGAGCATGAACACAATGGACTCCCAGGACGGAAGGCCAGCAAACGCTGGCCCCATCGCTGCCCTCCCGGCTCTCTTCTCTGCACTAGATCTGTGTCCTCAGTTTGCTGACCCCACTGGTTTTCTCAGTAACTGAAGCACTGAAGCATTTTATACAAGCCTATTCCCTTCCGCTGTATAGCCCAGCATTGCCTCATTTATTCCATATAATCCTTTACTTTTTAATGTTCACTTATTTTGAGAGGAGGGGGAGGGGCAGAGAGAGGGAGACAGAGAACCCCAAGCAGGCTCCGAGCTGTCAGCACAGAGCCCGAGGCAGGGCTTGAACCCACCAACCGTGAGATCATGACCTGAGCTGAAATCAAGAATCGAGTGCTTAACTGACTGAGCCACTCAGGTGCCCCAATTCCATATAAATCCTTTGTTTTTTCAAGTTAAAAAAATTTGTCTTAATGTTCATTTATATATTGAGAGAGAGAGTGAGCAGGGGAGGGGCAGAGAAGGAGAGAGAGAATCCTAAGCAGGCTCCACACTATCAATACAGAGCCTGACTCGGGGCTTGAACTCATGGCCTGGGAGATCATGACCCGAGCTAAAGTCGGGTACTTAACTGACTGAACCACCCAGGCACCCTGCCCTCCAGTTTTTTTTTTTTTTTTTTAATGTTTATTTATTTATTTTTGAAGAAAGAGAAAGAGGGAATCCCACACAGGCCCTGTCAGCACAGAGCCCGACCCCTGCTCATCACGAGTGCCCTCCTTACCCATCACCTAGGTAACCCACTGTCCACCCACTTCCCCTATTTCCTTCCATTTTTAACTCTTTATAAAAAGGTGCCCAACTTCTATTTGTTTTATGTCAGAATGCACTTTTTCCTTCCTTTTATCTGGACTTTCTGTCTCCTTTTTTTTTTTTTAAACTTTTTTTTTTTTAATGTTTATTTACTTTTGAGAGACAGAGCATGAGCGAGGGAGGGTCAGAGAGAGAGACACAGAATCTGAAGCAGACTCCAGGCTCCCAGCTGTCGGCACAGAGCCCGACGTGGGGCTTGAACTCGTGAACCACGAGATCATGACCTGAGCTGAAGTCGGACGCTTAACCGGCTAAGCCACCCAGGCACCCCCCTGTCTCCTTTTATAGTTAACTAAACTTGATTCCTTTCTCTCCTTTAATGAGATGCATTGTTCTAAGTTTAGAACTGCCAATTTTATCCTGATACACATTGTTATCTTCCTTTGTAGTAAATTTTTCTCTTTTACGTGTGTTGTAAGGTTCTCTTAAACAAAGAGCCCTTTGGGGGTGCTTGTTTCTGCCCTTCTTTCACAGTTGAGGGGGTCCTGTCGGTGGTTAGGAGGTGCTGTTTAGTGGTAGGGGGTGCTTCTGGGGGTTAGGGGGTGCTGCTCAGTGGTTGGGGTGGATTTGGAGCTCTGCTCCCAAAGTGTATGAGTGTGGGGCGCGGGCGCAGGAGGGGCAGCGTGGTGGGCACGGTCAGAGCAACTACCTGAGTGGAAAGTGGGGTTTGTCCCAGGGGAGAGTGAAAGGATGACATGACCCCGGGTCAGTCACACCAGATGGTCCTGCAGCCACAGAGACCAGGCCCTCCAGGAACAGGCAGAAGCGCCTATTCAGAAAGGGCGTTGGGTTATGGCAAATAAACAGCATCAAAATACAGTAGAAAACCAAATTGCATCCGGGGGTGGGGGGCCAGCAGAAGATAATGGTGTAAAGGTCAAATTGGCAAATTAAAGCAAATGGAACTATCTGATATTGGCGGGGGCTCAGGTGAACAGGCCCTTTGAAAAACAAAACCCAAAACCCAAGAAAGGGGAAGTTGGTTTAAAATCTCTCCAGGAAAACTTGGCTATCCATCTGGGAAGCCTGAAGTGCTGTCCTATTTGATTCGGCAACTATTTGCCCTACAACCAAGAGCAGAAGCACCGTTGTGACTGCGTCACGTGCACTTGTTAATTTCCCGGCAACCCTGAGAAGGGGGAGTTGCTACCAAGCCCACTCCCCAGTGCACAGCGTGAAGCACAGGGCAGACAGACAGAAGGAGGCGGTCAGAGGGCGCCAAGGGTTGGGGGCTCCGAGCCCCTGGAGCTCCAACAGACCTGGAGTGGGGACAGTAGGAAACTCGGGGCCTCCAGCACCGAGCTGGTGGCAGCTGGGGCAGAGATGCAGGCGAGCAGGAGGCAGGGGCCGGTCATCTGCTGCCTCCACCCCTGCGCTGGGTCCTGCGGGCCCCCAGGAAGCACTGGGTGGTCTGGCCGAGGCCGGTGGTGAGCCGTGAAGAGATCCAGACTGCCAGTGGCCGCCGTGAGTCCTGAACTGTCTTCTGGTCCTCCTGGCTTAGCAAGAGATGTTGGTCACACACAGGGGGTTTTCAGGGAAGTAACTGGCCCCAGGCTGTCAGTTATTAGTAGAGGGTTGAGGAATCAAAATCTCAAATTTGATTCTGAATGTTATGTTTTATCCACCGGGGGAACGATCTCTTTTTAAAAGTTTTTTTTTTTTTTTTTTAAGTTTATTTATTTTGAGAGTGAGAGCATGAGCAGGGGAGGGTCAGAGAGAGAGAGAGAATCCCAAGCAGGCTCTGTGCTGTCAGCCCGGAGCCTGATGCAGGGCTTGATCTCAAGACCCTGGGATCATGACCTGAGCTGAAACCAAGAGTCAGATGCTCAATCGACGGAGCCACCCAGGCGCCCCTTTTGATCACATTTTAAAGGTATGTTTGCATTTTGGGAGACTGGAACCAAACCTTGATGAGCCCTTCGATGTGGGGAAGATCGCGGGGAGAATTTCAAAGCAAAATAAGCCAGTCAGTTTGCACTTTGGGGTTTGCTTCACCTCCTTTACGAGTTGTACGATGTGAGCCTGCTCCAGGGTTCCCAAACCTTCCTAGCTCGGGGCACTGTTGTAGCCTGTGGTCACCTTGCATGGTGCCCCTCGGCCAAAAGAAATCCCTAATGATTCTGTTTATCAGGGGTAGCGTCCAAACGACTTAGTAAATATTTGTAGCCTCGCGACTGGGTAACCATTTGAAAAAATAAAACCCTACAAACCAAAATAAAGTCATTTCACTGAATCCTTAAATAGTCACTATTTCTTGCCTGGTTCTTGCTATTTGCCGAGGCAGCTGTGAGAAACCAGCTGCAGGGAGATCTGATGTCACCTTGGGCCTGTAGTCGCAATCTAGTGTGCGAGTTGTGAACTCCCCCAAGCCAGCGGTCCCTGGGAATATCACTGTGTATCCTTAAGGCACAAAGCATCCTGTGGCACACCAGCGTTCCTCAGCGCACAGTTTGGGAACCACTGGAGCAAGCCGTCAAACTTGCAGCCACCGCCTTAGGAAATGTCGCCCCTGCAAGGCCTCCTCATCCCTCATTCCGTGACTGTGAACCACTTGTGAATGTGAAAAACACTTCTCAGTGGCAGCGGAGGTCAGTCAAAATCCCTCACGTTTTCATTGCTGTGAGTGCATTCGGGGCGAATTAATTTGCTAGGTCTTCCTCCATGGGTAGAGGATGCCAAGGAACAGTGAAAAGAATATTCTGAGCTTCTCAGCCACGCTTTCCTGTGAGGCCCCATCCTGACGCTGGAGATCTGGCTTCCCCTTGAGAGGGAGCTGGGAAGGAGGGGGTTTGCGGAGGCTCAGAGGCTCAGCATCTGGATTTGACAGTTAGACCCGGAGGGGGGGGGCGGGGAAGAAGATGAACGGGACCCCCTCTCCCCCTTCCAACTGAGGACGAGGACAGGTCAGTACTGCTTCCCTGTGACCCGGGATGGATGTGCCAGACGCATGTGCATTCGTATGTGGTAAAGGGCACTGGGCTCTAGAGAGAGCCACGTTCGGATTTTTCCTGACCGAAAACCCCAGTGGGCCGCTGGGGGGAGGGGCAAAATGTCAGGAACAAGAGTACGATCGTGTGTAGAAGACGGTCTGTGCAAAAACAAAACAAAACAAACAAAAAAAAACGCCTGAGTTCCTTGTTTGGGTTTTATTTTTATAAAAGGAGATTCAGTCAGATGGGGCTTTTCCTGTCACATACTCACTTTGACAAAGAATTAATACTATTTAGATGACTTAAGCCTCAATTGACTATAAGTCTCTCTTGATCTACGTCCTGAATTTGAACTTTTTCTTATTGGCCAGACCTCTGAGTCCTTTTCAGGCTTGGAAACCCTTCCTCCAATCCCCAAATGTTCCATGATCGCAGGATAAATGTGTCGGCCCGTCTGCCCCAAGTTAGGAAGTAGGGGCTCACCACTGTGAGGGGAGGAGGGACGGCATCCTCGTGTAAGCGCGTAGAGAAAGCCTCCTACAAATTCATGCATTACGACGGCTCCCAGACGGGAGGTAATACATGGGCCACAACACCGGGGAAGGTGGAGAGAGAAAGGGAAGTATCTCTTCAAGTCAAACTGAGAGAGAATGGCCAATTACATACAGGTGGGTCCTTGCTAACCTTCAACGTAAACTATCTTTTCAAGTTTATGTATTTACTTTGAGAGAGAGCATCCCAGGCAGACCCCAAGCTGCTGGCACAGAGCGCAATGTGGGGCTCGAACCCACAAACCGCGAGATCGCCACCTGAGCTGAAGTCGGAGGCTCCACCAACTGAGCCCCCCCAGGCGCCCCTATTGTGAACATCCACCTGCCTTTCGGGGAGCACCTGTGTGCACGTCTGTTGGGTGTAGCCCAGAGACATATTTGCTCGGTTTTGCAAATAGGTTTTGCCGATAATGCCGTGTGCGCTTCCCGGAAGTTGTTTTCCCAGCTCGGGCTCTCCCAGCGGTGTATGTGAGTTCCAGTTGCCCTGCTTCCTGGTCGACGCTTGGTGTGGCCAGTCGTTTCCCCGGTAGTGTCGCGTCTGTGTGGAAGCTCATGAGAAGAATCAGACGTTAGCCACGTTCCCCCAGCTCTCGCCCAGGGGAGCAAGAACCTCAGGAAGCTGACTTTGCACGTCTCCGTCCTGCTGGCAAGAGAGAAGCTTTGCCGGCAGGGCATGAATTCCGGGGGAAACTGCATTTCCAACCGCAAATGAGTAAGTTGGCATCACTGTTTTTTACACAGTTAGCTCATGAACTTGGCTAACACGAGCTCCTCTTGAGGGATTGGCTGGCCCATAGTGAGTGCCCGGCTCAGAAGAGACAATGTTTATAGACATCAGGATAGTGGTTGCTTCTGGGGGTGGGGTGGCTAATGGTCGGGGAGAGTGCGTGAGGTGAAATTCTTGGTGCTGAGAATGTTCCAGATCTTGACCTGGGAAAAAATCATTGAGTTGTATGCTTAAGATTTACGCACTTTTTACACTGTACTGGGTGTGCGTAGACCTCCATTAAAAAAAGTAACTTAAACTTGGTTTCCTCTTCTTCCCCTGTTGAACAAAGACCTCTTTCAGCTTGGCCAGTGCGATTCTGACCACACGGAGGAATGGGTGGGGCACCAGGACAGAGAAGAGACTGTGTCGTCAGCTCTGAGTGAGGGAGGGGCCGCTCTGGGCAAGAGCTTGAGAGCGCAGGTGGAAGGAGGCAGGTAGGAGGTTGTGGGACGCCCTCCCCCCCAGGGCCGAGGGAACCTACAGGGCCACGCGTGGAGGAACACGAGAGATTCTGTTTTCTGACGTGTCCACAGAAGGAACAAGTTAAGAAAAAGCTGTTGGTGTCAAATTTACAAGGTGCCGTGTGGGCTTTGCCAGTAACAGAAAACCGTTGCTCAGCCAGACTTTGAAAAATATTCTTTGGTCCCTGAGTAGAAACAGATGTTGTTTCCCGTTACGGAAATCAGCTATCCCACCTCCCACACACACCGGCAGCAAGGTGTTCGAACCTCATGAGAGTTTTCTCCCTCCCGGATCAGACCCACCGGCCCTCATCATCCTCTCTGTCATCTGCCTGGTGAGAAGCCTTCCTTCCCGCTGAGCTGTATTCTGTTGCTGGCCCCTTGCTCGCCTGCACCTGCTGGGGAAACGCAGCGGTTCCTCTCCATGGGTGTCCGAGGGAGGCGCTCTTCACCGAAGGGTCTTTCTCGCTGGGGGGTGGGGTTCGGGCTGCCCATCCATCGTTGGACTGCTTCCTCAGCTCCCACTGACCTGATTCCGTCCAGCCTCCTTGCCCAGGTAAACAATGCCTATGCTGGAAACACGCCGGTGTGATACTCTCGGTCACCTGAAAGACCTCGCGTGGGGCCAGCCCTTGGCTACATTGTAAAGCAGACAGAGGTTACCTGCTGGGGCTTCACCTTGGTTCTTGGGTCTTTTCTTCCAGGATGGCCCCTCATTTGCCCCCCCCCCACCCCCCCCGTCTCTGGCTTGTGCCGGGAACATGCCGTCAGCCTTCCATCACGGGGATTCACTTCCACCTGCTAAAGGCTTTTCACCCGGAACTGTACTTCTTTGACATCTTAATAAGCTGTCTGATAACGAACCACAGGACAAATAATACTCTGTTTTGGTAGCTTGAGCTACTATTTTGCTTTGATTTGTGGGAACCGGACCCACAGTGGCTGTTGGTCTTTCCAGATGTTGCTAAGTGCACACCGACCCCCAGCTGGCTTCAAGAGGATGCTCGGACCGGGAGCCTGGCTCCCACGCACCCCGGCAGAGAGCCCACGGGGGCTTCCCAGGGTCTCCCCGGCTGCTCAAGAGCAAAATCGCGAAAAGAACATGCCCGCGGAGGGGTGCAGGAGAGGGAGGGCCTTCTCATGCAGGCTCCCCAACCGTGGACTAGGGACATGGTCTGCGCTCACAGCTCGGGGCTCGCGATGAGCAGACCTCTAGTTCACGCCCGAGCTCACACCCAGCAGACCCTGGGCGCCGCTCTAGAGCTGCGAGACACCAAGTGCAGCCCACGGGGCAATGGGAACAGTGCCTTCCAGTGCGTCGTAATGAGGGAAACGCTGCGTCAGCCCCGGCCTGTGGAGCACGTCAAGGTGGCTCATGAAAATGCATAACTAAATTTTAATTTTACTGATTTCCTTTAATCAATTTACAGTTTTATTTAAATAGCCACATGTGGCTGAGGCTACCTTATTGAACATTATAGCTTTGGAGAGTAGGGCAAGCATAATCTGAACTTCTCCTAATATTTATTTTCATCTAAAACATAAACAGGGGCACCTGGGGGGCTCAGTCGGTTGAGCATCCGACTTTGGCTCAGGTCATGATCCCACGGTCTGTGGGTTCGAGCCCCGTGTCGGGCTCTGTGCTGACAGCTCAGAGCCTGGAGCCTGTTTCGGATTCTATGTCTCCCTCTCTCTCTGTCTCTCCCCTGCTCTTGCTCTCTCTCAAAAATAAACATTAAAAATTTTTAAAAAGAACATAAAGAAACCAACTTTGCCAGCATCTAATATTCAGAGAGACACTGGGGCCCTCACTGAGTTAGTCTCTCACGTGGTCACAGTCACATGAGTGAGTCTGTGTCCTGGCCAAAAGGTCCCACTCAGAGAGGCGTCAGTGGCTCCTCAGCTGCTTTTGTTCGGAATCTTACAAACAGCCTCGTTATGTCTGTTTAACTGGATTTACAAATTATCTGGTTTGAAGAAGGACTAATGTTGGCGAAGTGGAACACTGACTTGCAAAGAATCTCACACGGAACTGCAGACTGGTGACCAGGCTGGTGAAGCAAACGGCAGGATGGAAAAGGTGGCCTTCCCCCCACCCACCACAGCCCCGGTGGGCCCCTCATGACGCAAAACAATGACACCCACTCAAGCCTCACGAGGCCACGAAGTTCAGAATGGTCCAGAGAGTTCAACTTGTTGATACAGATTCATGCTCACCAAGGGGACCCCTCATCTAAAGGTGTGTCTCATTTTGAAATATCAGCTGATGAATGAACTATTGGGACCTCATCAAGATAAAAAGCGTCTGCACTGCAAAGGAAACGATCAGCAAAACTAAAAGGCAACCGATGGAATGGGAAAAGATATTTGCAAATGACATATCAGATAAAGGCTTAATATCCAAAATCTATAAAGAACTTATCACACTCAATACCCAAAAAGCAAATAATCCAGTGAAGAAATGGGCAAAAGACATGAATAGACACTTCTCCAAGGAAGACATCCAGATGGCCAACCGACACATGAAAAGATGCTCCACATCACTCATCATCAGGGAAATACAAATCAAAACCACAATGAGATACCACCTCACACCTGTCAGAATGGCTAACATTAACAACTCAGGCAACAACAGATGTTGGTGAAGATGCAGAGAAAGAGGATCTCTTTTGCATTGTTGGTGGCAATGCAAGCTGGTGCAGCCACTCTGGAAAACGGTATGGAGGTTCCTCAAAAAACTAAAAATAGAACTACCCTATGACCCAGCAATTGCACTACTAGGCATTTATCCATGGGATACAGGTGTGCTGTTTCGAAGGGACACATGCACCCCAATGTTTATAGCAGCACTATCGACAATAGCCAAAGTGTGGAAAGAGTCCAAATGTCCATCGATGGATGGATGGATAAAGAAGATGTGGCCTATATATACAATGGAGTATTACTCGGCAATCAAAAAGAATGAAATCTTGCCATTTGCAACTACATGGATGGAACTGGAGGGTATTATGCTAAGTGAAATTAGTCAGTGAAAGACAAAAATCATATGACTTCACTCATTTGAGGGCTTTAAGAGACAAAACAGATGCACATAAGGGAAGGGAAGCAAAAGTAATACAAAAACAGGGAGGGGGACAAAACATAAGACACTCTTAAATATGGAGAACAAACAGAGGGTTGCTGGAGGGGTTGTGGGAGGGGGGATGGGCTAAATGGGTAAGGGGCATTAAGGAATCTGCTCTTGAAACCATTGTTGCACTAAATGCTAACTAACTTGGATGTAAATTAAAAAAAATAAAATATCTTAAAAAAAGAAATATCAGCTGATAATAGTATGAAATCATCAAAATGAGCAAAGCGCTTGGGGATGAAATGCTTAAAAATGAAGACAAAATTTTACCATTTTAAAGATCCCACAGTACAGTATGAAATCTCACTAAATATTTGATTCATTTCCAGAAGCCTCTTTTGAGATTTTGAACTTAGCAGCCATTTAAGCCAAATACCATTGAGGAAACACTTCCAACTGTGGTTCAAATAGCTGAAATACAAAGAAAATAATAGCGTGGCAAACTAAAATGCATTCCCTTTGTCATAAAACAGTGCTGGAGCGCATGTGGAAAACATCACTGAAGACGGAAAGAAATAGGTTAGACCACATTACACAGTGTGGGAAATTTGCTACACAGCTGGGCGAAAGCATAGATGTTCCTTTTTTAACTTTTTATTTCAAAATAATCGGATTTACAGAAAAGATGCAAAGCTCTTACAGAGTTCCCACGTACCCTTCACCTCGTCCCCCCAGTGTTAACACTTACCCAGCCACAGTGCAATTGACCGAAACCAGGAAATTAACATGGACACATTCTATGAACCAATCTGCAGTCCTTGTTTGAATTTCTCCAATTTTCCCACCGCTGGCCTTTTCCTAGCGGGATTCCATCAGGATCCCAGCTGTGTTCAGTTGTGGGGTCTCCTCAGACTTCTCCACGTGGGACTGTTCCACACTCTTTCTTTGATTTCTTTGCTTTCCATGACCTTGACACTTTTGAAGGATACAGGCTGATTAGATCTCAGATGTCTGCTGTTTTCTCATGAACAGTCATGTGCCTTCGGCAGAAACGCCAAAGGCGATGCTGGGTGCTCAGCCGCTCATCTCAGGGCTGCATGGACCAGTTTTTCTCATGGCTGGTGATGTTAACCTTGATCTCCTGGTCAGAGCCCTGGAAAGTTACTGTTGCTCCTCTGATAATTAATAAGTATCTTGTGGGGGAGACACTTTGAGACTCTGCGGATATCTTGTGTCTAAGCAAGGTCTTTGAGACTCTCTGGATATCTTGTGTCTAAGCAAGGTGTCTATGTATCCAGTGCGTCTTGATTCATGGTACCTGCTGTATTCTGTTTCAGCAATTAAATTTTAAAAAGATCTACTGTCTCCTTTGTATCCAAAGAAAGATGTGCTATGGAACATTCACTTTTCACAGTAAATAGCTTTTTATTAAAATAAATTTCAATGGAAAGCCTGTCACCAATCTCACCGACTGAAGTAGAACAGGGAAGGATGTGGGGTGAGGTCACGGTTACTCCAGCACACGGGGACTCGTCCACTGTGCCTGCCAGGGCGAGTTATAGAAACCAAACTCCTGCACCACAAGTCCTACATATGCCCCAGATGCCACCAACACAGCTCTGTTCATTTAGAAGCAAAAATATCAAAGAATATTTATAGTACTTTGTAATGAGGTGGGGAATGACCACGAAAACTTTTTGTAATACACAGAATTACTCTGGTTAAATTGTAGCAAGGTAGGGGCACCTGGGCAGCTCAGGCACCACTGACTCTTGATTTTGGCTCAGGTCACAATCCCAGGGTTGTGGGATCAAGCCCAGTGTCAGGCTCTGCACGGAGGGTGGAGCCTGCTTGGGATTCTTTTCCTCCCTCTGCCCCTCCCCCACTCATGCGCACCTGCGCGTGCTCCAGCTCTCTCTCTCTCTCTCTCTCTCTCTCTCTCTCAAAAATAAAAACAAAACAACAAAAATTGTAACAAGGTAACTTAAAGGCTGTTGGACTTAAAGATGGATGATATAGTTTTCTTTCACAAAACAACAGCAACGCAACTGTTCAAGACCGGTGAGCTTCCCAGCAGATATTTTTAAAAGGAAAATAAACACTCTTAATTTGAACCCTCAGGATACAGGTGACTTTTAACAATAAGGAGTCAGAATGTAACAGCTTTTTGAAGAAAAAAAAAAACTTGACAGAACCTTTTGAAAACAGACGGGCTAAATTTTTTATTGTTGCCAAAAATAATGTGTGTCATCTATTAAAATGCTCCTGTCTGCATACTTAAAAAAAATAGAGACGTCTTTATCTTGTTTAACAGTCTTCCAAACAATGGTGGGTTATAATCCCCTTTGCTAAAAAATGTTAACGTGTAGTGCCTTATGGTTAATTTGCATGAACGACTAATTGACATCAGGGAAGATGGAAATTTACTAGCTGAGTTTCAACAGCAACAAAAAAGGGTTCCATCATTGGTGGACAAGATTGAAAAATGAGTAAAACGATTTGGTAACTTCATTCTTGGTTCATCTTTGGATTTGTGCTGCTTTAAGGAGCGTTTTGTACAAGTTTGACAGCCATGAAAATCAAGTATCCAAATAAATAACTGAGAATCAGACCTGCAGATTCTAGGATCTAACATCAGAAGACGTGAAACTAAAAATCTTAGAAATAGTGGAGTGTGCGTTCAATCACATTGCTTCCACTGAAAATCTTATTGTGGGGAATAGGGCTACTTTTGTGAGCATAAAAGGTTTTCTGTACCATAAATAAATAAAATAAACCAAAATTATTTGAGTGTATTTTGTGTTTAATTCTTAACAGATCCTTTAAATATTTTCATTGCTGCGTATGTTTTATAATACAAAGGCTACGTTAGCAGAGTCGTACTCATACATAGTTTATAAACGCGTATTGATGCATGAGGGAGGGGTGTGGAAATATTTTCACTCACGGGGGTGTGAGATCAACAACGTCAGTGGACCACTGCTCTGAATCTGAGGTCTGATTGTGCTCCGGATGGAACCTTTCACGGGTGTCATCTCATCTGGTTCCCACACCAAGAAGAGGCAAGTCTTACTTGGGAAGTTGTTCTCCCTGGTTGTTGGTTCAGGAAACCTGGGGCTGAGAGAAGGAAGGCAGGAAACACACTTGTGTAGTAAAAGCCGTGAGGGATTTGCCAGAACTGAAAACCGGGTCCTGGGCCTGTTCTACCAGCCCCCTGGGTCTCATAGCGGACTCTGTGTGACACGGTGTGTCCTAACGTGGGGGCTGAAGTCCTCAAAGCATCGCTCATCCTGAAGGCAGCGTCGTGAACGCCTTCGTGGGCCCGGCGTCTAACACATAGACACGGACCCTGGCGTTGGTCTAACAGCACTTGTAAATATATACCAACAAACAGACAAAAAAGTCTGCCTTTCCCCAGAGGAGCAAAATCATCCTAATGTGTATATGAGCTATTTGCATATAGTTTGTTCCCTGTGCAAGCTAAAATTATTATTCTTTTTCTTTAAAGTTCATTTTTTATTCATTTTCAGAGAGAGAGAGAGAGCAAATGGGGGAGGGGCAGAGAGAGAGGGAGAGAGGACCCCAAGCAGGCTCTGAGATGTCAGCACAGAGCCCAAACTCACGAACTGTGACATCATGACCTGAGCCAAAATCAAGAGTCAGACGCTTAACCGACTGAGCCCCCCAGATGCCCCTAAGATTATTATGCGTAATTATCGCTTTAATTTGCCGAGGACCTTCGCATCATGGCTCATCCTGCTGCCACAGGCAGGTGTCATCTGGCCTCCACGTTAAGGATGAAGAGATATAGGCGGGCAGAGAGGGGGTGCCTGGCTCGGGGTCACAGCGGGAGGCCGCCGGGCCAGCACCCCCCAGATCTCAGCCTCTGGACCCAAGCTCTGTCCAGCGGAGACCACGCGGCTCCTAACGCTGCAGGGCCCTGGATGCCCAACTCAATGCACGGCCACATTCAAGGCTCTGCCTCTGGGCGAGTGACGTTTGTCCCGGGGAACTCTCGGAAGGTGCCAGTGTACTTGGGGAAGAGGAGTCTGTCACCCCCTGATTAGGCCGAGGTATTATTTATCCTAGTACATTGCTTCCCAGATGGTGTAGAAAGTGGTCTAGTTTCATCCTTCTGCATGTTGCTGTCCAGTTCTCCCAGCACCACTTGCTGAAGAGACTGTCTTTTTTCCATTGGATGCTCTTTGCTGCTTTGCCAAAGATTAGTTGGCCATACTTTTGTGGGTCCAATTCTGGAGGCTTCCCAGATGGTCAAATGAAAGAGATTTTGTGCCAGAGAAAATGGGACACCGTGGGCCAGTTCCACACCGCATGGGTGGGGTGGGGAGAGGCAGGGCAGCCTGGGTGGGGCCATCTGTGGGGCTCAGGGGTTTCAAAAGCCATCTCATGAGTGCGGACGTGTTTGATGTTTGCACCGACCAAAGTGAGGAAGGAAGACAGGTGATTCCGAACCCCCATTTTGCAGACGGATTGACTGAGGCTCAGGAGGGGGAATCAGAGAACTTGCTTGAAGTCACGCAACTTGTGAGTGGTGCCTCCAAGACCCAGACCTCCAAGACCTATTCTGAATTGGCTTTTCCTTTTCTTTTTTTTATTTTTATTTTTAATGTTTATTTATTTTTGAGACAGAGAGAGACAGAGCATGAATGGGGGAGGGTCACAGAGAGAGGGAGACACAGAATCTGAAACAGGCTCCAGGCTCTGAGCTGTCAGCACAGAGCCCGACGCGGGGCTCGAACCCATGGACCATGAGACGATGACCTGAGCCGAAGTCAGACGCTTAACCGACCGAGCCACCCAGGTGCCCCGATTGGCTTTTCCTTTTCATCTGTTACCAATACCTCATCTCCATGGTCCTGACGGGGGCGGGGGTGTTCTGCCTCTGAGGGGCTGTTGTGGATGCCTGTGGGGACACTTTGCTCATCTCAGTGGATGCCAGCACCTCGGTATTTAGCAGGCAAGGGCCAGGGATGGTAAGGGTTCCACAAAGTGCAGGCACTCCCACATAATAAGTGCCTCCTGCACCTTCGCGGAAAATGGTCTTACTACGTGGTTGTCAGTATCTGAGCCTAGAATGTAAGTGCTACCATACGGGTGCCGAGCCAGACCGCCGCAGAGATGTGTCACCCCTGCCCCTGTGGGTGGCAGTCGGTTCCCTGGGACAGGACGCTGGGAAGGTGGATGGGGGGCTCAGCATACATTTCCCCTTTTCATGTTCTCAGGGGTCCTGGGAACGGCCTCGGCGTTGGAAGGACCCGCTCTTTGCCTCTCCGCCCACGTGCAAAAGTACTTTTTAAAAAGCTATCATGGTGTCTTGGGAAGTTTTGTAATCAGACGTCCCTGGGCTCGAATCCTAGTTCCTCCCCTTTCTTGGGCAAGTTCCTGAACTTCTGGGCCTTGGTTTCTTTGTGTGTAAAATGGAAAACGCCTGCTTTACTTGGTCGTCCAGAAAGTCAAATGAGATAGTGCATGTGCATAAAGCACAGAGACCTGCTTCTGTCCCACTCTGTTCCCTTCCCTCCTCCCTCTTCTCCCTTCTTTCAGCTGAAGGAACATTCCAGTTTGCTTCCTGTAACTCCACCCTCATTTAAACAAGAGGAGTGTAGGAGCGCCTGGGTGGCTCAGTTGGTTAAGCGTCTGACTTCAGCTCGGGTCATGATCTCGCAGTTGGTGGGTTTGAGCCCTGCATCGGGCTCTGTGCTGACAGCTCGGAGCCTGGAACCTGCTTCGGATTCTGTGTCTCCTTCTCTCTGCCCATCTCCCGCTTGTGCTCTGTCTTTCTCAAAAATAAATAAATAAATGTAAAAAAAAAATTAAATGAGAGGAGTGTATTTCTTTCTTTTTTTAATTAAAAAATTTTTTTAATGTTCATTTATTTTTGAGAGAGAGAGAGAGAGAGTGCACATGAGCAGGGGAGGGGCAGAGAGAGAGGGAGACACAGAATCCGAAGCAGGCTCCAGGCTCTGAGCTGTCAACACAGAGCCTGACACAGGCCTTGAACCCATGGGCTGAGCCACCCAGGTGTCCCAAGAGGAGTGTATTTAGTATCAAGAATCTCTTTCTTTCTGGAGCTGTCCTTGTTTGAAACAAACAAAAATCAATAACTGCGTGCCTAGCTTTCTGAGCATCTCAGGGGCGTGGGCTGCTTTAAGATTCCAAGGCAAGCCTCTGCCAGGGGCACAGGCACAGACCACCCATGCGGTCTTACAGGTAAGGCTGGAAGGTGGGCAGACAGGGTGGCCGTGGCTCCAGAGGCCACGTGAAGCTCTATCCAGCCCTGGGAAGCCTGCCTGGCAGTGCTGAGCTGTGGCTGCCCCAGGACCTGGCGTGGAACCCCGGACCCCAGTCTCAGGCAGGGTGGGCAACGGGCTGACTGGCTGAGGGCACGTGGCCTGGAGAGGCAGGCTGCTGTCCAGGGGACCTGAGCATGCCTACTGTCACCTGGATTGCCAGGGCTGAACCCCACTGCCCTCCAGCTTCTGTTACTGAAGGCTTTCCTGAGGCTTCTTCTGGGACAAAGAAGACAGTGGTGCCCAGAGAAGGAGGACCCTGTGTGGCCAGGGTGCGCAGGGAGCTGTCACCTCCACTGGGAGTCCTGTCACTAAGAGTCCCCATCATTAAGTCAAGCTCTCAAGGGTGACCAGGCAGAATGATTTCCTTCGGGGATGCCCGGCGGGGTCTGCGTCACCACAACAAAAGAAAGTCGTGCCAACGACAAGCCCCACGCGTGAGTTTTCCCATTTAAACAATTACTTTTAGGCAGAAGTCGTGATGTTCTTTCCAAGGAATGGGCTGTACGATGTGGTCCAAACCACAGTAATTTTCCAAGGGAACACTGGACCGCGGTGCTGCCTCGTGGGCTGGGCCTGGCTCAGACAGAGAAAGAAGAGAAGATGTGCCATCAGAGTTAAGCTCTGGCATAGCTCAGAAAAAGTAACCCCCCTCCGTATTGATTTTCCAGGGTCTTTCCAGGGAAAGAAGTCGAGGATTGAGGTGTTTTCCCCCAAAACGAGTCAGAGTTCTTGTCTGTCTTTCACGTACTTGCTGCCGTCACTGGCGGCCCGCGGCACAGGCTGCTGGACATCTCAGCGGAGCATGAGCTAAAGGAATCAGCGGGCAGGACCCATCAGGGTCACAGTCTGGCACAGTGTGTCTGAGAACACAGCTGGGACAGAGGGACATCCCAGTCAAGCACACCGAGCTTCCTCTCGCAACCAGGGTCCTGGAGACGCTGGGAGAAGTCCTCAGGTGGACAGATGTCAGCCTGCAAAGCTGGGGTGAGCACTGCCGACTCCTAGTCATGGTGGTGGAAACGGGATGGGGCGAAGGGGGAGCCCACCAAGCTCTGCTCTGCCGTCTTCTGAGGTCACTGCGTGGAAGCAGGTCACCTGACCCCACGCCCCCGGAAGCCAGGGGCAGTGGTTGTCACTACGTTCTTGCCACACGATTGTGAAGAGGGGTGAAGTGTTCCTCGTCCAGGTGTGAGACCTCTGACATCTGAGCCTTCTCCTCTGCTTTTCTCTGGCCGGAAGCCGGCGTTGACCATCGGGTGACGGCCATGGCCAGAGCAGAGGGCTGAGCAGTGACTTCTTCCTGCGTGGGGCAGAGGAAGGAAAGCTCCGTCCTGGACTGTCCACTTTGAGACTGTTCCACAAACAGGTGGTGGATGCATATGGTCTCCAGGTCTTTTTGTTGCAATGGCTTAGCTCCACCCTTACCAAGACAGGCATGGGTGTTCACTCTATTCCCTTATTGCTTAGCATGGTACTTTATTTTTAAATGTTTGCTTATTTATCTCAAGAGAGAGAGAATGAGCACACAAGCAGGGGAGGGACAGAGAGAGACGGAGAGAGAGAGAGAGAATCTCAAGCAGCTTTCACACTGTCAGTGTAGAGCCCTATGCGGGGCTCGAAGTCATGAACCATGAGATCATGACCTGAGCCGAAATCAAGAGTCGGATGCTTAACCGACTGAGCCACCCAGGCACCCGGCAGCATGGTACTTTAGATGTAACGAGAGAGGAAAGTCTTTTTCCTTTAAGTTTATTTATTTATTTTGAGAGATAGAGAGCAAGCAGGGGAGAGGCAGAGAGAGAAGGAGAGAGAGAGAATCCCAAGCAGGCTCCACCCTATCAGCGCAGAGCCCGATGGGGGGCTTGAACCCACAAATTGTGAGATCATGACCTGAGCTGAAACCAAGACTCAAGATGCTCAACTGACCAAGCCACCCAGGTGCCCCTGAGAGAGGAAAGTCTTAATTAATTATTAAGGGTGTGCAGAATCAACGCATTTCTGTGCTCTACCCAAGGAGAAACAAGAACTTACCAAAAAAACAGTCACATAACCAAGAAATTGTTTTGTGTGCAGCCAGTTGGTTCAGTTGAACCAGAAGAATGTCCCTTCACTCGGTACAGCAGGAAATCTCAGCAGACAATGCTCGTGATGAGGAAGATAGAGGATGACGTGGTGGGTCAGATGATAAATGCCTGTCCTGGAGGAGACCTGCCACCAGTAGAGTTCTCAGAGGGCCTCAGCTAGTGCTAACTGGAGACAGATGGTGCCACCCGCCGCCACAAACCCTCCTGTGTCACAGATGAAGGCAGCAAAGACTGGCCACTCCCTCTGATAGTGAAATGACCAGAAGTGGTCATTCTTCCACCACTAGCAAACTGATAACTTATTAAACAGTATCCTCCTGCAGGATTAAAGATTTTGCTTCCAGATAATACCATGTAAACACATGATTGGATGTTTTAATTAATTACAAACCATTAATTCTGGGGGAAAAAAACAACCTGAACACACCAGGGAATGACCACAAATAGGCCTATTCTGGAGGGGAGCTGACATGTGGGTAAAGGACACACCACTGGGAGAGTCTCCTGTTTTCATGGTTTCTAGCCTGAGGTCAGGACCCAGACTTTGCCATCTGGGGCAGCTGAAAGCTGAAAATTGGCAGCCTCTCTTGTTTGAAGAACCAAAGAAGAGTTTGGGACAACCACAGCCTCTGGAAAGAAAGGAAAAGTTCTGGAGCAGAGACACAGAGGGGGCGAAGCCCC
Source organism: Panthera uncia (assembly GCF_023721935.1). Taxonomy (NCBI): domain Eukaryota; kingdom Metazoa; phylum Chordata; class Mammalia; order Carnivora; family Felidae; genus Panthera; species Panthera uncia. The sequence continues at coordinate 77,528,886 of NW_026057576.1, forward strand.
AAGTTTTGTGCATAAACTCTGCTCCAATCTCTCGCTGACCCCCAAACCAAGTACACACAGAACAAACACAAACAACTCAGATCAGAATAAAAGAACTGAATTGAGATTTGGGCCAATATCCAAGAGACGGCATTGGCAGTTTTAGTTCAACAGAGTGAATCTGTTATTAAAACATAAAGCAAAAAAAAAAAAAAAAAAAAAAAAAATCAACACTCTTCAGAGGAATATAACAGAATGCTGGGTCTCCTTGACAAAACATTCACAATTCCCAGGATACAATCCAAAACTTTACTATTTGAATGGCTCTCATCTGGGGGGCGTTTTGCTGCCAATGGGGACATTTGGCAGTCTGGAGAGATATCTGATTGCTGTGACAATGGGGGTTGCTACAGGCAAGGTAGAGACCAGGAATAAACATGGTATGAGGCACAGGACAGTCCCATAACAAAGAATTAGCTGGTCCAAAGTGTCCATAAGGCTGACGTGTTCGAAATAAAAGGAAAATATGATCCATTCTCAAGAAAATAAAACAGGCAGTGAAGACTCACCTCAAGATAACCGAGATGCTAGAATTAGCAGATAAGCATTTTAAACAGTTATTATAAATATTCTCAATGATATAAAAGGAAATATACTCATGATTAGTTTTTTAAATCTCAGCATAGAAAGAGAAAAAAAAAGGAATCTAATGGAAATTCTAGAAAAGCAAAAGATAATATTGAAATTTCAGAATTTCTTCTTAAGCCTAGGGTCTTCCTACTCTGCCGCCACCTTCCCTCTACCTTCAATTTCAGAATTTTTATCTGAAATTAAAAGTTTACTAAATGAGATTAACGGCAGGATGGCGATGACAGAAAGAAGACACCGTAATCGCGAGGGCAGACTGATAGAAATTATGTGAAGAATGGAGACAGAAAGAGGCTTATAAATAAGTAAATTAAAGTCTAAAGGCCCTGTGGACAAGAGCAAAAGGTCTAGTATATAAGTAATTGGAATCCCAGAAGGAAAAGAGAGAGTGGCACAGGCACATAATTGAAGAAATATGGCTGGATTTTTCTTATGCTTGCTAAAATCGCACGTGAACAAAGTGAAGAAACTCAGCAACCCCCAAGCAGGATAAATACAAAGAAAACCATGTCTGGACACATCCTAGTCAAGGCAGTGGAAACCTGATCCCCCAGGAGGGTGAGCAGGGCTCATCTGTGCACCAGAGGGGCTCTGTGATGCAAGGCCCCCAAGAGGACCTGTGATCTGTGTGGCACATGGCTTTTGGAGCAGACAGTCAGCAAGGTGCTGTCTTGTCCGGGAAGCGGTCACCCTTGTCTGTTTCCTCCTGCCCCCCAACACAGGAGGCATTAGATACTCGGAAGGGCAACTCGTTTTATTTAGAATTCCATGCAATTGGAGAATTGAATGAGGTGTGGACTGCCTCACTCATATACAGAAATTAATAACTTTCACTTATAAAGTAAAATCTGATGGAGTAAGGGATACATTTATGACAACAACAACTCTGCTTGCTGCCAGACACAGAAGAAAACATGTAGATGGAGATGGAGTAGATGTTAATGGGAAAGAATTCACCTTCTCATAAAGACACCAATACTCTAGTTTACTTATATAGCGAGCTCGATCCCATTTAAGATATTAGCAGCATTGGGGAATTAAAAAAAATGGGACAAGTAGATTAAAAGGCTTATAAGGAACACACATGTGATGGGGGCGCCTGGGTGGCTCAGTCGGTTGAGCGTCCGACTTCAGCTCAGCTCATGATCTCGCGGTTCGTGAGTTCGAGCCCCGCGTCAGGCTCCGTGCTAACAGCTCAGAGCCTGGAGCCTGCTTCAGATTCTGTGTCTCCCTCTCTCCCTCTGTGCCTCCCCTGCTCATGCTCTCAAGTTTGGATAATAAAACACTAAAAAAAAAAAAGAAAAGAAAAGAAACACACATGTGAAATTGCTATGAACTGTTTCTGGAAAGAAAGTGATAACGCTGGTTGCCCCGGGAGGAAGTGGTGCGCCTGGGTGCCAGAGGCTGAAGACTCACTTCACTGTATCTCGCGATTTTTCTTTATCATTTTGAGCTACGTGAAAACAAAACTTTTGAAGAAAATAAAGTTATTTTAAACACTAGTTCGGGGAGATAGTACACCTCTAAGAAAGCCCAGGGAAATACTGAAAAAGAAAAATAATATAATTTCCCATATACTAAAACATGTTATAATGCGGTTTGTGTTCATGAACAGATTGATGGAATGACCTTTAAAGTCCAGAAAACAAATACAATATTATTACATAAGTAAGTAGTATTTCAAATCGGTGAGAAAGTGTGTAATCACATGAAAAAAAAATTTCCAGCTACCCACCCAAATTTACCAGAGTAAATACCATACGGGTAGAAGATCTGAACATGACTAACGGAATATTATAAGTAATAGAAGAAATATGGGAGGATTATCAAACCATCTCTGATTCGGAAAGACATTTTTAACTCTGACACAAAGTCTGGAGGCCAGAAAAGATCGATACATTTGACCAACCCCGCTCCCCCACCAACCACGGTTTATTAGCTGGCAAACACCGTCATAAACAAAGTTAGATGATAATCAATAAATTAGAAGAAATGCTTGTACCTCAAATAACAGAAAAATGGCTAATATATTTAATGATACGAATTCCTAACAATCAGTCTTTCAAAAGGCCAGGAATTTAATCGGAAGGTGGGAAAAGCATATGAAGAGTTTACGGGGAAAAGCATGGCTGGTTCCTTCGTGCTCAGACTCCCTGCAAGAAGGTGCAAATTGAAACAACGCCGAAATGTGATTTCCTTATTTCGCAGGTTGGCAAGGATGATTACGAACAAGGTTTGCATTCACACCGCGTTTGTGAAAGTGAGGAGGAGACAGGCAGCTTGTATGCGGCTGTGGGGGGCGTGCATTGGAACAGCCGCTGGGAAGCAGTTTTTGAGGATACCCGGCGCGGTTGAAAGTGCACGAATTGAAAAGCCCACAGCAATACCCCCTCCGTGCGCAAAACCGCCCCTGCCCGAGCATATTTGGCACGGCATTGTTTGCCAATGAGAAACAATGGAAATAATTTGGTGTCTGTCGGCGGGGGGCCTGGTTAACTAAATAAATGTTGGTACAGCCACGCGATAGAATACATAAAACCATTTCAAAGAACAGGGACACTCTCTGTGTACTGAAGCGAAACCGTCCCCAACATGCAAAGTAGGAGAATGAAAACCACGTGAGGAGATGTGTGTAATGTGCCCTCATTTGCAGAAAATATGCTGTAAACGTGTATACGTACTGTGCATATCTACGCGAGTGTGTTTTTCACGCAGAATACGTCGTGTCGTCAGGAAGCCACTCAGTCTCTGGGCAGAAGGAACAACAGCCTGACAGATGGAGGTGGTGTCAGCACACGTGTGACATAGTCAAAGAACGACACAGAAATAAATGGAAGGGCAAAGTAAAAGAATTCTAAAATTTTCCTTTACTCCTTGAGCGGTGTTTGCTTACCTTGTGTGAAGTGACCAAGTAGAGAGCGAACACACTAGGCTTAGAGCAAAAGCAAGACCAGGAGACCCGAAATGGAGCCCCGGGTGGAAGTTTTACTGCGAAGCCCGGGGCCCAATCCAGTGCGGCCTGTGGCTCTGGGATAAGGTCCAGCAGAGGGGACGTGGGTGGCCCCTGAGAACCCAGAGACCATGCAGTTCTCTGTCCCAGGTCGGGAAGCTGTCTCTGACGTGTGGCAGATTGGTGGCTATATCTGCACCCCTGCTGGGGGGCACAGGGCTGGCTGGGGGTCTCTACGCTTGCGGATTCCCACCTCAGGATCCTGGCGTCCCTCTGGTCCACACCGCTGTCGGCAGGCCAGGCGCCCAGGGGAGTCCTGGCACCACATCTCTGCTTTCAGGGGGCTTGAGTGCTGGCATCCAGTTCAAGAGAAGCTGTTTTTCACAGCCCGGGAAGGACCAAAGGCCGAAAGTGTCACTGGTCTGTTGGTCTCGTATTTGTCTGTAATGAATGCAGGGTGACTAGGGGAAGGGGTCAGGCTGACTGGCAGAATATTCTAGTGAGGAGAAAGGTTTTCCTCGCATGCATTAATTGCCAATTTGCAAAGAATTTCGTCTTGCTCTGATGATTCCAAAGGCACCTTAGGGTATCATTAGAAACACGGTTTTATGGGGAGACAAAAGACTGAGTAACGAAACATTTGCCAGGAAGTGGGGTCTCCCGCCTCAGCGTCCTCCGTACGGACTGCGGGGAGTGGCCCCTGCCTGGGCTCACAGCGAGAAGGGGCAGACTTCCTTGTCTCAAAGTCTGTGCTGTGACCAACGCTCCCCAAGGCAGGCCAGCATTGGCCCATCAGTTTTATTTTTATTTTTTAAGTTTATTTATTTATTTAGAGAGACAGAGATGGAAAGAGAGAGAATCCCAGGCAGGCTCTGTCTGCACTGTCGGCGTGGAGCCCGACTCGGGGCTCGAATCCAGGACGGAGAGATCATGACCTGAGTTGAAATCAAGAGTCGGATGTTTAACCAACTGAGCCACCCAGTCCCTCAATTGAAGGCACAGCATTGTGGATCCCTGGACTGGACGTGCGTGGACGGGCAGCGGTTGCCAAGCTCTGAAACAAAGGAAGCAGGGCTGTTCCTGGCCCTGTCCTGCGGGGGGCCCGGTGGCTCACAGGTGCGGCTCCAGGGCAGCAAGCTGAGTGGCCCTGGCGACAGGGGGCGCTTAACGGTCTGCTCCCAGAGAAGCTCAACATTCCCCTCTCTGAAATCTACGGTATGCAGTTTTATTCATCGCATTTGCCTCACAGGAATTAGTTAATTAAGTGAAATGAGGTTGGAGGAAGTGCTCTGAGCACTGAGAGTAACAAAAATACTACCCTGCCTTGGGCGGGTCTCCCCACTTAGCCAGGCACTGGCCCCTGTGGGAAAGGTGACGATGTCTTCTTAGCGCTCCGCAAAATCCTCCACGTGATCCTTCAACGATTCCCCGAAGTGGGGGTTGGGGTCTCCTCCACGTGGCGGGGGGAAGACTATTTGGGAAGGTTGAGCCAAGTCTGAGCCTCACAGCTGGAGAGCAGTGGCGCCCCCATTTGACCCAACACACCTGAGGCCCTTGGGAGTCTCACTGTGACATTTATCGATAAACAGGGCCATGTGCCTTAAGGTGATCAGAACAAGCACGTCCACTCTTTCCATGGCACTGGCGGTCATAGCCTGTCCCCCTGTGGCCTGGGACAGTGGCACAAACCCTGGGGCCTCCAACAAACACAGCAAAGCCCAGTTCCCTGGCCCTGGTTCTCAGACACAGCCATCTCCACTGAGCAGGGGCTCTGCATCCTCAGGCCTTCTGCTGGTCAGGGGCTGCCTCAGTTAAGAGTCAGCTCAGAGCCTCCAGGCCCATGTGTGGCCTGAGCACGGCCGGCCACCAGCCTTCATGGAGGTCCCTGAGCATTAAACCCAGCTGGGAAAAACATCCCATGCTCATGGATTGGAAGACTAAATGTTGTTAAAATGTCAATACTACCCAAAGCAGTCTACACATTCAATGCAATCCCAATCAAAATTGCACCGGCATTCTTCTCGAAGCTAGAACAAGCAATCTTAAAATTTGTATGGAACCACAAAAGACCCCAAATAGCCAAAGTAATATTGAAGAAGAAGACCAAAACGGGAGGCATCACAATCCCAGACTTTAGCCTCTGCTACAAAGCTGTCATCATCAAGACAGCATGGTATTGGCACAAAAACAGACACATAGACCAACGGAATAGAATAGAGACTCCAGAATTGGACCCACAAAAGTACGGCCAACTAATCTTTGACAAAGCAGGAAAGAGCATCCAGCGGAAAAAAGACAGTCTCTTCAGCAAGTGGTGCTGGGAGAACTGGACGGCAACATGCAGAAGAGTGAACCTGGACCACTTTCTTACACCTGACACAAAAATAAACTCAAAATGGATGAAAGACCTAAATGTGAGACAGGAAACCATCAAAACCCTAGGGGAGAAAACAGGCAACGACTTCTTTGACCTCAGCCACAGCAATTTCTTACTCAACACATCTCCAAAGGCAAGGGAATTAAAAGCAAAAATGAACTATTGGGATCTCATCAAAATAAAAAGGAAACAATCAACAAAACTAAAAGGCAACTGACAGAATGGGAAAGGATATTTGCAAATGATATATCAGATAAAGGGTTAGTATCCAAAATCTATAAAGAACTCACCAAACTCAACACCTGAAAACAAACAATCCAGTGAAGAAATGGGCAGAAAACATGACTAGACACTTTTCCAAAGAAGACACCCAGATGGCCAATAGACACATGAAAAGATGCTCAATGTCACTCCTCATCAGGGAAATACAAATCAAAGCCACACCGAGATACCACCTCACACCAGTCAGAGTGGCTAAAATGAACAAGTCAGGAGACTATAGATGCTGGCGAGGATGTGGAGAAACGGGAACCCTCTTGCACTGTTGGTGGGAATGCAAATTGGTGCAGCCGCTCTGGAAAGCAGTGTGGAGGTTCCTCAAAAAATTAAAAATAGAACTGCCCTTCAACCCAGCAATAGCACGACTAGGAATTTATCTAAAGGATACAGGAGTGCTGATGCATAGGGGCACTTGTACCCCAATGTTTATAGCAGCACTTTCAACAATAGCCAAATTATGGAAAGAGTCTAAGTGTCCATCAACTGATGAGTGGATAAAGAATATGTGCTTTATATACACAATGGAATACTACCTGGCAATGAGAAAGAATGAAATCCGGCCATTTTCAGCAACGTGGATAGAACCGGAGGGTATTATGCTGAGTGAAATAAGTCAGAGAAGGACTGATATCATATGTTTTCACTCATATGTGGATCTTGAGAAACTTAACAGAAGACCATGCGGGGAAGGGAAGGGGAAAAACAGTTTCAAACAGAAAGGGAGGCAAACCCTAAGAGACTCTTCAATACAGAGAAGAAAGTGAGGGTGGACGGAGAGGTGGGGGAGAGGGAAAATGGGTGATGCGCATTGAAGAGGGCATTTGTTGGGATGAGCCCTGGGTGTTATACAGAAGCCAACTTGACAATGAATTATATTAAAAAAATAAACCCGGGCTGGCTTATTGAGGTGTTGATTCTTCTTTACCCGGAGTTCCCCTCCATGCTCACATTTACCCATTTTCCCTCATTCCAGGCCATTCCATTCCATTCCGTTCGATTCTGTTACTTTCCATTTCGTTCCATTCCATTCTGTTCCATTCCACTTTGTTCCATTCTGTTCTGTTCCACTCCCTTCCATTCCATTCCACTTTATTCCATCCCATCCCATCCCATCCCATCCCATCCCATCCCACCATGCTATGCTATTCTCATTCCTGTTTTGATAAGGACTGAGGTGAACAACCAACTAGTGAGATTTTCTTCCTCTGGTAGGGATGCTCTCAGCTCACTTCTGTGCTCTGTTCTCTTGCCTCTGCCTCCTGGAGTCTGTTCTTCCACAGAGGCCACTGTGACAGTGCTCCTCCGGTAGCACACATTTGCTGTCCCCCCTGTCCTGCAGTTTAAGGGCAGATAAAGGGATCAGGCCCAGAGGAATATCCAGAATCTGAAACAAAATGGGCCCAGGGCCAATAGGGGAGGTGCAGTCACAGGTGGGGAGTAGGAGGGAGGCAAATTGGAAGCTAGGTAGGGGGAGGGTCAGCTGGGGGAGGCCAAGGCAGGCAGCTGGGGGCAGCAGCGCAGAGGCAGGAAGAGCTGACAGTACAAGGGGGTGCTGAGAGCCAGGGAGCCCTGAGAGGCACCCCCCTTACAATAAGCCCCTCGGGGCAGGATTACCCCACGGCTCTCCAGGGTGTCTTCTCGGTGGTTCCTTCTCTTTAATTCTAAACACTCCTGCCTCTAGAGTAAAATATTCCCAGAAGCTCAAAGGACCAACTGTCTTACAGGTGAGGAAACTGAGGCTCAGAGAGATAAAGCGACCATCCAGGGTCACCCAGCTTGGCACATCTGGGACTTGACGGCGGGTCTCCCAGCTCCTGGCACCCATGGGTTCCACCGCAGTGCCGGGCTGCCCCCTGCACAGAGGGATGGCTTCCATAGGGGTGGGACTCTTCTTCTTCCGCTGTGTGCAAAGTGCCACAGCTTGGCGGCTTGAAAATAACACACCACTGGTCACAGTTTCTGTAGGTTGGAAGCCTGGGCATGGCTTTGGGGGTGCTGGCCACTCTGGCCACTATGTTTCCTTAGTTTCTCCTTTTTCCCCTTGCCGTCAGAGGTCTTTTGTTCCCAACCCCATGGGAAGTGGCTGCCGGCCCCTGGGCTCAGACAGCACCCCCGCTGCATTGCATGCTGGGAGGGACTCCGGGAGGAAGTCCGCAGGGTAACAAGTGCATTTTTACAACATCACTCAATAGCCCCCTTCCCACAGGGGACTTTCAATCAGTTCTTACTGGGAAGTCTTTAGGGCATGTCATAGTTAAGTAGCCGAGTGGCCGTCCAGAAAGGTCAAAGGACGGAAGGACTAGTAAATGTGCTGCTTTGCGGAACTGTTGTGGCCTTGCTGGTAAAAGGGAGGGGAGAGCTTTATTTCTGAGTGTTGTGTGTTCTTTCCCTGTGGCCACAACAGTGTGAACGCATCCATTTTGATTTACTTAAGGAACAGTACTTCTCGAGGAAATGACAGAATAACATTCCAAGCAACATTTTTCAATCTGTTTAACCTAGCACTTGAAATGAAATTCTCAAGGCAGAGGAGGGAACGATACAAAAACAAGAAAACTGGTCTATGTAGGAGCATTTCCATAATGCAGTCACACCAAAAATTGCCCGAGTGACAAAGCTTTGCAGTGTAGACAGCCCAGAATAAATGGCGGACTCGCCTGTCTCCTGAAGGAATCTTATTTGTGCTTGTTTTCCCTATTTATGTATCCAGAGAAATGACATCTGATTAAAAAGCAACAAAAACCCCCATACCTAAGCATGTTAGAAACAGCTGTTTTGACAAGTATAAAATAAAAATACTGAATGTTGGGGTGCCCAGGTGGCTCAGTCGGTTGAGTGACCAATTCTTGATCCCAGGGACATGGGATCGAGCCCAAGTTGGGCTCCGCACTAAGCATGGAGACCAAGATTCTCTCTCTCCTTCCGCCCTTCTCCCCTACTCACGCTCTCATTATCTCTCTTAAAAAAACAAAACAAAACAAAACAAAAACCCCACACCTAAATGTTGAGAGAACAAAGTTTTTGCATTTAATTGTAAACAATTTTGTTTTGTCTTTACTGGATCTGGAACAATGACACGTCTCCATTCTCTGAAGTGCCCGTTCAGGTGTCTGGGGATGGGTAGATCCGGGGACACAGGTTAGTGCTGACTAGCCCTGGGCGGGTGGCGGGGCAGGGGGGGGGGGGCGCCCCTGCTTTGGGGGGGGTGGTCCATTCCGATGGATTTCCTGGCTCACGGCAGGGGGAGGGGCTGGAAGCCCCTTCCTCTCCCCAGGTAATTGGGGACTGGCTGTGGTTTTGCTTTTAATTCTCACAGAGTTATCAGTGACTTCCCCTAATTACCACACCCAGATTAATTGAAGTTTTATATCATTTTAAGTAGCATATATATTATTTTCTCAGGAATATCCCCAATGTTAATTTTGCATCCAATTCCCTTCCTTTGGGATGTGGACTGCTGGGGTCGGGGGTGGTCAGCGGGTGGCCAGGAAGGGGATGAGGACAGCATTGCTGCCCCCTGCTGGTGGAGGCAGACATCGTAAAGCCAGTGCAAAGACCACAGGGGTTCACATCCCAGGGGTATCTTCCCCACGCGCCACACAGCTCGTCACATGCAGATGCTGGGGTTTTTCTGTAGCACCTGACATTTGAAGTGAATACTTTCTGGATACACCACTCTAGAGCATTACCGCTAGATTCAGGCTGGTTTCAAGCAGGTTTTACTTTTTCCTTCCTGCATACCAGGTATCAAATATTTACTGAAATTTTTGTTTTTCCTGGATACCTGACATTGTAACTATTCCAAATGTATTATTTTGTTCTTTCCTGCATATTCATGTTTATTAGAGTATATTTATTTTTGAAGTTTACTTATTTATTTTGAGAGAGAGACAGAGAGAGAAGAGTGCAGGGGAGGGGCATGAAGAGAGGGAGAAAGAGAATCCCAAGCAGGCTGCACGCTGTCGGCACAGAGCCTGATGCAGGGTTGGATCCCACAAACTGTGAGATCGTGACCTGAGCCGAAATCAAGAGTCGTACGTTTAACCAACGGAGCCACCCAGGCGCCCCTAGACTATACTTACTGATTAATCTGTTTAAAGCAAATCCTGAGGCTGGTTTAGGATGAGCTCCTGCAATGGATTGCCTATGATTCACAGGAGTGGAGATTTAATCCGACAGTCGTGGTGGTGAATGTGATTTTCTCCCTGTTGGGACTGGGCACAGTCACAGTGGTGAGGGATGGCGCTGGGACTGAGCAGCCCCGGCGAGTGCTGGAGCCCTGCAGCCTCTTTGGCAATTGTGCGGGATGTAAGCAGACGTCCAGGCTTCTCAGATCTCAGCCCCGAAGGGGGGGTCCTGTCGGACCACGGCTCACCTTCTTCCTGGGGTGCCCTGGCTGATGTCAGTCACACTCGGAAGGAGATCTGCTTTCCAAGTGGTTGGTTTCTCCAAGCGAGTTTTCACGCCAATGGGGAAGAGCCTCCAGTCATTCATCCCTGTGACTGTCAGACCCCAGCAGGTACAGCTTCAGCTTTTTGGGGCGGGGGTGGGGGAGGAGGGCGTGAGGGTTCACCCAGATGATAATGGCTTCCGATCCTTGGAAATAAGCCAACCACACATGTTAGCAGATGCCTCTTTATATTGTGTCCCCAGTGGAAGATGGGTGTGCAAAGGCTGATGGTGACTTTGACAATGTGGGGTTTGGGGATTCACCCATTCAGATGGGGACTCTCAAACCCCGAGGCTAGCTGGGACTAACGGAGGAGCCAGGCTCTGGCATCTCACTGCCGCCTCTTGCAGGGGAGGGCCAGTTAAAGGGCATAAAGCCTATGAACGTGCCAAAAACATTAAAAATAAAAATTTTATTTACATGAACATTATCTTCCTTCCTCCTTTACCGGATAGTACTACAGACACTACTGAGACCAAATCTAAATGAGCAGACGTGAACCAGGGGGGAGTTTACGACCTGATGGAAAGAGGGGTGAGGTCGGGCGAGGGGTGTTGCCGGCCTGTGACACATCTGCACTGGCTCCTGCTTTCCCGCATGGGGCATCAGGAGGGTCAGGTCTAGGGACAGCGTCCTGCCCAAAGCAAGGCCGGGTTCCCACAAGACCTTTGCCGCCGGCCGGCAGTTGCTCCGGGCTCAACACTGCCCTGCCCACTTGGGGGGTGCACGTGCCCCTGGGGAGGCTCCCCAGTGAGGCCCTGGAGGCTCAAGTGTGGCCTCGCCAGCTCCACCCCTCCAGACCCAGGGGCCTGAGGGCAGAGGCCCCTCACCTGCAGAGGCACCCAGGCCTGGCCGGTCCTCTGTCTCTAGAACACCCCAGTCCTTCCGGGAGACCTCGGGAGGGACATCAGCCCACAGTGCCCCCTCCTGCCGGACACCCTCCCCTGCTGCAGGGCTGCACGCACCCCTCTCCCCACTTCCCCCCGGCAAGCTGGCCTCAGAGGAAGACACTGTAGCCCCTTCAGGCAAAGCGCTTGCGGCCCTGGTCAGAAGGCGCCCCTGTGCGCTAAGGGGACTTTTTCTAGACTGGAGGCTCCATGGGGGCCGGCACCGTGCTGCCTCGTGCGTTCTGGTGTCACCAGCACGGGGACAGTGTGGACCCATGCCAGATGCTGCCTGAATACTGAGGGTGCGCGCCCAGGTGGGGAGGGGTGGAGTCTGTGTGCCCTGGCGCTCCCTTTGCTCTGCCAGTTTCCAAGCCTGCAAAGCCCACCCCCTGCTCGCCCAGCCAGGGCTCCACAGGGCGATGCCCAGAGGACTGCAGGGCCCCAAACCTTTGGGTTTCCGGCTGGCGATTTCCGGAAGGGAATTTTTCAGGTTGACAGAGATAAGGATCAGATTTCATGGCTCGTGACTAATTGCGTGAAGGCATTTACGCTTCCAGCCGATTCGCTGATCCAACGGGAGTCTCACTCGACACCTCATTAAAAATGAAAACCAGTAGAAAATACACTCGGTCTGAGGATGGCAGCTTGGGACGGTGACGGGTCTCCGAGCTGTTATTTCTTACAGCCGCCACACCCACAAGACCATCGGCTGTGGGGCACCAGAGTCACCCCAGCGAGACCTCTCTGGCCTGTCACCTGCCCTTTACTTCCCGGAGTCCAGAGGCTGGTCTGTTGCTGATGCAAAGGAACCTGCTCCTCCCCTGCCTCAGAGGCCTGATGATCGGGCGAGCCTGCCGGCAGGGCCTGGGGGAGCAAGGTGCCTCACGTCAGCTGGCGGGAGCCACCACAGGCTGTTGTCCCATCTGAGGACTGTGCCTGTGGTCCAGCAGTGGTAGTTGTCCAGCGTCAGGACACCAGGCCGTGGGTCCAAACCCATGCCCCCTCCCCCACTGAAAACAGTGATGTGGGACAAGTTACTTCTCTCTGCCCCCGATCTCTGAAACCACTGCTCGCGGTTGCGGTAAGGATGAAGTGACTTAGTATGGATGGTAAGGCCGTGGAACGCAGTCTGCCCAGAATGGCACAGAATAGGCAGTGGCCACTGGCTCATCCACCCCCTAGGTGAGCACACCGGGCTTTGACAGGGTCACAGATTCACCCAAGGCTACGCCTGCGTGCCAGGAGGCAGCATCGAGGCTCCAACTCTGTCTTCACATACTTACCCCGAGATCGGTCAGACCCCACAGATCTCCCCACCCCGCCCAGTAGACATCCCACGGGCGCGGCCTGGACACGTCCTCTAATCCGCTGCACGTCCTGTGAGAGCAATGGCAGGGCTGGGGGAGCCAGGAGGTGCGGAGTCTTTAACACACAAGGCAACAGGTCCAGCTGGAATCTTAACAATATTTAGACCGGGAATTGGCTGGATTGCCTCGACCCAAAATTAGGTTGTTTTCAGATGAGTGCATCATTCTGGAATGTTTTCATAAAGGTCACAGGGACACAAAACAGAGAGAGGGCTTTTTTCTTTATATTTCTTCTATTTTTCTGTCTTCCAAGCTTTGTGACATCATCCACTATAGTGGATTCAATAGTGTCTCGCTCAAAGTCACGTCTACCCAGAATCTCAGGATGTGACTTTACAAGGAAACAGGGTTTTTACAGGTGAAATTAGTTAAGACGAGGTCATGCTGCATAGACTGGGCCCCACGTCCAATGACGGGTCCCTACCAGAGGAGAGGACGCAGAGGGAGATGGCCAGGGACAATGGAGGCAGGGATGGGAATGTGTCACAAGCCAAGGCCACCAAGAAGTGCCGGGCCACCAGGAGCTGGAGAGGTAGGAAGGACCTCCCAGAGCCTTCAGAGGGAATTCGGCCCTGCAACACCGTGGTCTCAAGCTTCTGGCTGCAGGGCTGTGAGCCGCCAATCGGTTGTTGGAGCAGCCTGGCGTGTGGCACTTTGCTCGGCCCTGGGCACGCTCAGACCTGCACCAGGACCACCAGAAGGTTGCGGAAGACCCAAGGTGCTTGCTGCTCAGAATTGTCTCCTCGGGTTGCCACTCACCGGGCTGGGTGAGACGGGATGGAGGCCACCAGCTTCTCAGCATTTCCCTCTCCCGTTCGTCAAACCCTGCGACGCCAGTTTTTTTTTTTGTTCAGAGAAAGGGCCAGAAAATCAAGTGTCAGAGCCCCCAGCTGACTCCTGCCAGGCAGACACCGGCCACAGGGCACCTCCACTGTAGGCAACGGTCATCTGGGGACACGCACTCGGCATCCACTGGGAGTCGGGGACCTGGAGGCACACTGATGCAGGGCATTCGAGCCTGCCAGGCTCCCCGCCGTCCCGGGGCCTCGCTCGTTCTCTCTGCTGCCCGGCACCGCGTCTCACGCTGAATGAGGCGCCTGGTAACCACCCACTGAGCTGAACACAGAAAGTTAGGCGAGTCCCGAACTACGCATGGCACACACACAGGGACAGTGTCCTGCTTCCTCACTTCCAGTGGGGCCCCAGTGCACCCCCCCCCACTCCCGTCCCCGGCCAGACCCCTTTTCAGGTCCTTCTCCCCATGCAGCCCCGCCCAGCCCACCGCCATCAGGGGCTCCGCGTCCCCTCCCCCCACCGCCATGGGGGCTCCAGGTCCCCTCTGCCCATCGCCATCAGGGGCTCCCTATCCCCTTCCCCCTAGGGGGAGTAGGTGCTACCAGACCCTGCCTGCAAGGGGCCGCCAGGACCCGTCCTCCTGGGCTACAGCAATGGTTCATGGCTATGGACAAGAGCCTGGTGTCCTGGCCCTGCCGCTGTGGCACCCCCTAAGCCCCAGGCTTCCCTGGCAGTTGGAGCCCCAGAAGGGCCACAGGACGGAAGCTGAGATGCCGGGGACACAGTGAGGGAAGAGGGGGCAGCCTCCCCGAGGGGCTGTCCCCCCCCCAAAAGTGTGTCACCATTTCCTGTAACAACCCAGGTGGAGTTTGGCTCTGGGGCTTGAGTGACAGGGATGGGTGTGAGTGCACGGTCCCCTGACCCCGCGGAAAATGTGTCCAGCCACAGGGCCCAGGGTGCGGGGCGACAGAGGGCCGTGGCAGGGGGAACAGAGCACAGCATTCCCAGGACAAGCAAGACAGCACGGGGACAAGATCACAGAGTGCGTTATGGGCAGAGGTGCTGGGTTCAGGGGAGAGAAGACAGGGTCTGAACGGACAAGCGTCTGCCGAGATGGCCAAAGAGCTCCCCTCGGGCGTGCTCAGGAGAGTCCCTCCCAGCGGTGCGGTGGCTGAGAGGACCTGGGTCCTCCGGGAACCATGGCAGCACTGGGTTTAGGGGGTCACACGTGCCACCTGCAAAGGCTGAGTTGGTTACGGGTGAACTGTGTCCCCCAAAGGGTATGTCAAAGCCCTACCCCCGGGACCCCATGGGCGTGACCTTTTGCGGAGACAGGCTCTTTGCACGTGTGATGACGGAAACATGGGGTCTGCAGGATGGGCCTCGTGCGGTGCTGGTGTCCTTGGAAGAGGGGACACCATGTGAAGACAGACCACGGGGAGAACGCCCGGGGAAGACCGAGGAAGATGATGGGGTGATGCATCTACGAGCCAGGGAACAAGGCCCACTGGCCACCCCAGAAGGCGGAGGAAGGACTCTGCGAGTCTCAGGGAGCGAGCCCCAAGACCATGGGTCACCCCGAAACCAGGGGTGTGCACCAGATGCCCTGGGCAGACGCCAGGCCTCAAGGCTTCCGGGGGCCTGCAGCTCCTGCCGCCCCCTCCCCCACCCGTCCTTTAGCTGAGCCCTTGGGCCCGAGGGGGGCTGGGGCGGGTCCCCGCCCGGAGGACGCTCTCTGTCCCTCCAGGATTCTTCCAGTCACTCCCATCTAGTGTCTGTTTCAGGACGAGGCTCGAGGGCCAGGATTTTGCCACTTTTGTCTCCGGTTTAGGAGCGACCCCCCCCCCCCACCGCTGCTCACATGTGGGACAATGGCATGAGGGATGGACAGCGGAAGGCACCAGTCCATGCCGGGTGCCACCGTCCTCCAACCTCCACACCATCTGGTGTCACTCAGGCAACTCAGAGCACTAGGTGCAGCTGGTGGGGGAGCTGGGGTGCTCCGAAACCCCACTCACACTCCGGCACCTTCCACGGGAGTCCGGGGCCAGTTTCAGAGACGCCACCAACCCCTACTCCTCAGGTGTAAGCATAGCCCTGTGGCAGCCAAGCACCTGTCCTGCTGGGAGTCTAACCACACGGTGGGGGAGGGGCCCCAGCCCAGAACAGCCGGGTGGTGGGTCAGCTGAGGGCAGTGTGCCCGCAGCCTAGGGAAGGCACCCACACCCGCGGACGGGGGCTCACGCTGCTCAGGGTGTCCGTCACCAGGCCGGGGTTGGAGGGTGGGGTGACAGCATTCAACGTGGTGACATTCCCTCCCATGGTTGTCAGGCCCATCCCCACGGATGGCACCAGAGCCCCAGGGAGTGACGAAGACCTGGGCTCCCCCGCACAGGTCCCACCAGAGGGCATTTTATTAGCACAGATCCTACAAGCTGTCAATAGTATTCCCCCTGGTAGTGTGACATGTGACAGATACGAAATAATTGTACGATGGCGTCTGGAAGCAGTCTTGCACAAAGTGGGCCATTTGGCTAAAATGACATATAATAGGAACAGAGACACCATTATTTATCTACACGCTTTTGTCTACACCTACATAAGCTTCTTCAATTGTTTGATGAAGGATCTGAGAACCAAAATGATGGGGAAAAGGTAAAACATTTATTTAAGCACAGATTTTCATCTCTGATCCAAGTGCAAATAAAATCGCTCCAGGGGCGCCTGGGGGGCTCAGTCAGTTAAGCATCCGACTTCGCCTCAGGTCATGGCCTCGAGGTTCATGGGTTCGAGCCCCATGTAGGGCTCTGTGCTGACAGCTTGGAGCCTGGAGCCTGCTTCGGATTCTGTGTCTCCCTCTCTCTCTGCCCCTCCCCCTCTCACGCTCTGTGTGTGTGTGTGTGTGTGTGTGTGTGTCTCTCTCTCTCTCCAAAATAAATAAATGTTAAAAAATTAAAAGAAAATCACTCCAGCGACATCGTGTTTCAGGGCCAAGCACTGCACAGTTCACCTTCTCTGTCACACCGAGTGCGAAGCATTTTGCCAGAAACGTCTGTAACCTAAGATCCAACAATGACAGCTCAATTACATTATTAGCCTTGCAGTGAAAAACAGAAATAATGGTTCGGAGAAAGTGTTCCAAATTACAGACCCTCCGTGGTGGACCAAAGCTTATTAGGACATTTTCTTCTAAAGACAAGGTAGTTCGTGCGCCTGGGTGGCTCAGTCAGTTGAGCATCCGACTTCAGCTCAGGTCATGATCTCACGGTTGGTGGGTTTGAGCCCCACATCAGGCTGTGTGCTGACAGCTCTGAGCCTGGAACCTGCTTCAGATTCTGTGTCTCCCTCTCTCTCTGCCCCTTACCCGCTCATGCTCTGTCTCTGTCTCTCAAAAATGAATAAACGTTAAAAAAACTAAAAAAAAAAAAAAAAAAAGACAAGGTAGTTCAAGACCGGAGCTGTTTCAACCAATCAGGCTGGGGGTGCTCGGAAGCCTCCGGGCTGGCGGAGAGGAGGTGTCCAGCTGCTGGAAAACACTGCTTCTCTGGTGTGTGTGTGTGTTGTGCGGCTCTGTGTGTCTTATGTGTTGTGGGTCTTGTGTTCTACGTGTGTTGTGTATATGTGTGTTGTGCATATAGTATGTTGTATGTGTGTGTGCGTGTTTGGGTGGCTCCTGCGTGTCCGGGTGTGTGCTGTGTGTGTGTACATGTGTGTGCACGCATCTAAGCAAGGTGGGGACAGGCACACACGTGTCTTAGAAAGTTCGATCAAGAATCGTTTCCAGAACCCAGGTCAGCTCCCCGCCCACTCTTTCAGCTTATGGACGTGTTGCCTAATTTACTCATCGCTGGGCAGAAAGGCAGAAATTTGAGAGTTTTTAAAAATGTTTACTTATTTTAGAGAGAGAGCAAGAGAGTGGGGGAAGGGGCAGAGAGAGAGGGAGAGAGAGAATCCTAATCCATGCTATCAGCTTGGAGCCCGACATGGAGCTCGACCCCACAGACCCTGAGATCGTAACCTGAGCTGAAATCAAGTTTGACACTTAACCGACTGAGCCACCCGGGTGCCCCAGAAACCTGAGATTTTTTAAATCCTCATAAAAGCGGTGCAGTCGTGGCTAACGAGGCAGTCAGTGTGCCCCGAGGGCAGAACGCTGCAGATGTGCCCACACGACCCCAAACATGGCCACCTTGGAGCTGTGGCCCTCCACCCCCAGCCTCCTGAAGGGCCCCCTCCTGGTGGAGGAGGGGTGGGGCAAGGAGGCTGAGCAGAGTGTGCTGACACCTACTTCCCCGGCACCGAGATTCAACCTTTGAGGAAAAGTCGCACATGATAAGACAGTTCCAAGGACAAAGAGCGCTGGAGCCCCGAGACTCGTCTTTGAACTGCGACTTTGGATTCTACAACCACAAGAGGCCCGATGTTGGTCCCAATCCCCCGCCCTCCTGCCGTCCCTGCTTCATGGACCTCTAGAGCAAGATGGGGTTTTAGTTATGAAATATACAGCAAGTCCTATTTGGGGTCACATCTGTAAATGTGGCCTGCTGCAGTCACATGGAGCGAGCGTTTTCGAAGGATCAGTGAGGAGCTGGTGTCTGTTTCCCGGCCACTGGTCCCGGCACCAAGAATGTGTTCCCATCCTCTGCCCCGACACAAGACCTTTGGCTACCCCAGTGACCTGCTTCAAACTGATGACGACCAAAGTGACAGCTGAGCTGGGCTGTGGTCCGGCGTGGGGTGATGGGCGGGGCCGCTGGCCGGTGCGGGTCCCGAATCTGGTCGCTCTGTGTATATCAACTTAGCTCCCTCCCTGGAAACTGGCCACCACACTTCCATTTAGGTTTGATTTCCCTAGTCTCGAAGGCATTCGGTCTGCATGGTGTCTCTCGCGTCCCCTGTGGGTTGGAGTCCTTCCCCAGCTAATCTCTTTCCCCTCCAGATGTAAGCACGCCCTGCATCTCGAACCCCCCATGCACACACGCAGTACACATACGCAAGCATGCAGTGCACACAGACTCACAGGCACACACACACAGCACACCCACGTACACCCTCACATATGCACGCTGTGCACACACGGACACACGCACACACACGTACACACACACGTGCATACAGTGCACACACACATCCATGCAGTGTACACACTTACACACTCAGCAAAACATGCACACACCCACACATGCATGCAGTGAACACACGTACACACGCACACACGCAGTGCACACACACGCACATCTATGCAGTGCACACACTTACACACTCGGTGCAACACGCACACACCCACACATGCAGCACACACACATGCATGCAGTGCACACACACATGCACACACACAGTGCACACACATACACATTCGTGCACACACACACACATGCACACACACGCAGTGCACACACACGTGTACACTCTCACACTCACGCACACACGCAGTGCACACACGTACACACTCACGCATGCACATGCACACAGGCACCCCTCCCCATGTGATCTTTCTGGCCACCGTCCTACCCAGGTCGTGAGAGCTGACCGTGACACCAGCAGCCTGAACTCACCCTTTTCCCTTCAGCTTGTGTTGTCAGCCTCAGCCTGCTGCCCCCCCCCCCGCTCCGCTAACCCACTGCTGTGAGCGTCCCCTTCGCTCCCAGACACTTTTCCACTTCTTACCCTCTTTCCTGGAACCCCTCTCGCGGGTCCCATGTGCTCCCGCTCCCGGTTTCCATGGGACACGTCTGCTCGTGTGTCTTCCCACCAGACTCCCACCCGCTGCCCTTCCTCTGGCCGTCCTTCAGGGGACGCTTCTCTTCTCTTCTCTGTGTGCCCCACCCCGGGGGAGCGCGCCCACGCCTCTACACCTGGCGCCAACAACACCTAAACCTAGTGCCTTCTCAGGTCTTCTCGGGTCCCAGACTAACGTTCTCACTCATTCACTCATCACCTGGACGTTTCCACGTGGATGTCCTGCTGTGGGTTCAACTGTGTCCCCCAGAGCTCCGGTTCCCACCATAGAGAGGGAGCAGGCTGCCTCAGCTTGGAGGGGACCCCACCAGCAGCTGGGGCCCTGGGTGCCCTACTGTCTCCACCAGAAGGAGCTGGAGAGGTGCCATGGGAGGCACCGTGGACCGAGTGGGAGGCCCAGGGGAAGAGGCTTCTTGCGTGCGGGGTGATCAGCCTCGGGAGGCAGAACCAGGCAAGCTCCCCCCACACCCAGCCGGCTCCTGTGCCCTGGCGTTCATGCCCTGCTCCACGGGGGCCCCCACCGGCCTCCTGGCAACTCCATCCCTCCCTGGGGGGAAGTGCAGGGGCGGTGGCACCCTCCTCGGACCCTCCCTGTGACCTGGCATTTCCTGAGGCCACAGGCTTCCACTGGACAGGACCTGTGGTCCAGGAAGGGTTCCCTGAGCACCAAGCATGGGGCGGAGGGTGGGGAGGCCGGGGGGGGGGCTGGGCCACCGCAGGAGCCCAGAGGACACAGGCTACTCCAGTCTACACCCCGACAAACCGCGAGGGCCTACGGCTCCTCCAAGGAGTGACTCTGCACGTACTTGTCAAACACGGTCTGTACCTTTACGGCAGAAGGAACGGTCCTCCCGGGAGCCACGGCCGGTCCTCCGCTGAGTAAACACCGGGACCCTCTCGTAACACTGAGAAGGATCCAGCTCCGTGTGCCCGGCTTGGGGGAACTGTCACACCACAGAGGCACTGCGCCAGCTTTGTGCAGCCTTTACGTTTTCACGGGGTGGTGACCGGTCACCGGAAAATGCGCAAATCACCGGCGGTGGCTTGGGGAACGATCACAGAGTGAATACCTGTGAAACTACCGTCCTCGTCAGGAAACTGCATCACCCCAGAACACCCCGTCCTCCCTCTCAGTCACTTGGCTTAGATCAAAAAGGAAACAAAACGACAAAGAACTATTTTATGAGACAGTCCAAAATATATGAAAGAAATAAGATAAAAATAAAACCAAACCAAAACAAAAGAACAGGCAGGTGCAAACACCAGAGAAGCCGGCAAGGTGGAACTTAAGGCCCGAAGCAGAGGCAGCAGGGGATACACGCGCCCTCACAGCCCGAGGCTTGAGGGGGGCTCAGGAATAGGACTGCTCGCGAAGGTGGGGGGGTGTCTCAGCCGCGGGCATGACAGTCGGGGGCTGGCGACCACAGGGCTGTTCCTTCCCCGAGTTTGGAAGGTGTCAGGGAGGGAGTGGCTCCTGACGCAGGAGGGAATCAGCGGAAGGGCCGCCACAAGAGGCAAAGCCACGGAAATGAGCAAGGGCATGAAGGTGGGGCCTCCACCCTCCAATGTGCCCGGCCCACCGCTGGCCGAGACTGACCCGAGGCCGTCCAGGGGAGCCGGCAGGGGCGGGGTCTGGGGGGAACCAAGGTAGCATCCGGGCATCGGCCGCGCAAAGGGGCGTGTGGCAAAGTTAAAAAGAACAGTCCACTTAAAAGGGCAAAACAGTCGATGTGCCAGAACACACGGAAGGCAAATGCATCAAAAATACAAGGCGAAAAGGGGCGCCTGGGGGGCTCAGTCCATTGAGTGTCCAATTTCTGCTCAGGTCATGATCTCATGGCTCGTGAGTTCGAGCCCCGCGTTGGGCTCTGTGCTGACAGCTCAGAGCCTGGAGCCTGCTTTGGATTCCGTCTCCCTCTCTCGCTGCCCCTGCCCCGCTCGTGCTCTCTTTTTCTCTCAAAAATAAAAACATTTAAAAAAATTTAAAAATAAATAAAAAATACAAGAAGAATTTGTTAGAATCGTAATCCCAGCAGGAAGCTTTGATACCCCTCTCTCAGAATCAGACCCTTCAAGGAGGGAATGAATAAACAGACATTCAGGATTCAAATAAGAATTAACTGTTGTGTGTGTGTATGTGCGTGCGTGGATTACACATTCTTTTCTTAGGACAGTACAAATTTCCCCAAACTTCTTCCTGTTCTTGGTACTCCCGGGGGCCAGGAGTTTTTTCATAAATTATGAAAAGTAGAGTTCTTACAGATAGTCCTACCTGATCTGGAAATTAATAATATGAAACGAAGACACTCATCCCCTTGGAAATTTGAAAACATTTTTAAAGATGATTCTCAGATCAAAAGACATGTGACTGGTAAGTGATTAGTTACATAGAAATCAATAAAATAAGCACATTTCATCTAAAGATGAAGTTAAAGTCATAGCCAGAAGAAAATTTATAGTTTTACCCATAATTAGTCTTACTGTTGAACAAGAAAGTGTGAAATGAACAAGTTAAGCATTCAACAGAAGAAACCAGAACAGAAGAGAATAAGGATAAAATTAAAAGTGATAAAATTGAAATTAATGAAGTAGAATACAAAACAAATTAACTAATAAATAATACCAAAAGCTGGTTGTTTAAAAAATATATTTGGGGGGTCATCTGGGTGGCTTAGTTGGTTAAGCGTCCGATTTCGGCTCAGGTCCTGATCTCACAGATTATGGGTTCAAGCCCTGCATCGGGCTCTGTGCTGACAGCTCGGAGCCTGGAGCCCGCTTGGGATTCTGTGTCTCCCTCTCTCTCTGCCCTTCCCCTGCTCGTGCTCTCTGTCTCAAAAATAAATAAATATTATAAAACACACACACACACACACACACACACACACACACACACACACACAAGAAAGCCAGGCTCCTGGTGAGCCTTTAGGAAAAGTGATGGGCAACACAGACACCCGGATTTTGGAGGCAGGCAGCAGACAAAGGAGACGGAAATGACCGTAAAAATTGTTTGCACAACTTCTGTTAATCAACTCTAAAGTATGGATGAAATCTGTGACTTTGTAGAAACATTCACCCACAAGGTGCGAGTGGCCTGAATAGGCCAATGGCCTCTGAGTCCTACAGCGAGAACAGCCAAGACTCGCCCCTAAAAAAAGATGCAAAGTTGCCAGAGCCAGACAGCTTTTCAAGTGATTTTACCAAATATCCAGGGAACACGTAATCCCTATTTACACAAACTGTTCTAGAACAGAGACAAATAGAGACAAACGACCCGTTGTTTCATAAAACCTTCACGAAGGCCCTCATAATGATGCTCCCCCCCATCCCCCCATGCTCCCAGTTACAGACATTCCTTCTGGATGAGCGCAGATGTGAACACACCAAGCAAAAATACTGGCAACTGAGCTCGGCAGCATACTAGAAACATAAGCTGTGGTCAAGCTGGGCTTATCCCAAGAATATGGGGATGCTTCGTCATTAAGAGATCTGTGGACACGAGTCATTACACCCCGCATACCAAAGGAGAAAAATCACGTGATTTTATCATTATGGGACCAAAAGGCGCTTGATAAAATCCAGCCCATTTCCTAACCAGAAACTCGATGCAAACAGAAATTGAAGAGAGCTTTAAAAAATAGAACGATGGCTATTTTCCAGAAACCAACAACAGATATGATCTTAAGCGATGAAATACTGAAGGCATTAAGGACAGAAACAATTTAGAAATGCCATTGTGTAACACTGCCTCAGACATTTCAATCAAAGCAATAAAGCAAGCAAACCGAGTACGTAGATTCTGCCCAAGAAAAGCCAAACTAGCATTAGTTTTACTTTTTTTTTTAAGTGGCTAAAATTTAACTCTGTTTTTTCCAGCTTTGTTGAGGTATAACTAGTACATAAAAATGCACACAATTAACGTGTCTACAATCTGGTGAGTCTGGACATATGTATACACTCATGTTATCCTCACCACAAAGTGACAAACATATTCATTCTCTCAAAAAATTTCCTTGTGTATCTTTTTTGCTTCTTGTTTTGGTCATAACACTTAACCTGAAAGCTACCTTCATAACCAATTTCTAGGATCACAGTATCTTCTCCCTAGCTATAGGTACCGTAAAACAGCAGGTCTCTACTCTGTACTCTTGGAACCACTACCCCCCACCTTGCCCTTCCCCTGCCCCCTGCTAACCAGCCTTCTGGTGTCTACACCTGTACATCCGACTGTTCTAGATGCCTCACGTAAGAGGAACAAGCAGTATTTGTTCTAGATGCCTTCTGTGTCTGGGTTATTTCCCTTAGGTAGCACCTTCCAGGTCCAGCCACATTGTTGCCAGTGGTAGGACCCTCCCCCCCCGCCCCGCCCACCGCCTCTTTTGCCAGGCTGAATAATATTCCAGTGCACATACATTCCACATTTTCTTTATCCGCTCATTTGTCGATGGACACTGGGGCTGCTTCCATATCCTGGCTATTGCAAACAGCACTGGGTCGAGCATGAGAGTGAAGTATGTCTTTGAGAGATCCTTATCTCATTTCCTTTGCATATATACCCACAAGTGGGATAGCTGGATCGTGAGGCAGGTCCACTTTTAATTTTCTGAGGAGCCTCCATCCACGCTGTTTTCCGTGGTGGCTGCACCAGTTTACAAGGGTTTCAATTTCTCCACATCTTTGCCAATGCTTTTTTTTTTTTTTTTTTTTGGAAACATTAGTCATCCTAACAGTGTGAGGTGATATCTCATTGGAGTTTTGATCCGCATTTCTTGACGATTAATGGAAAACGTTAGGCATCTTTTCACCCACCTGTTGGAGACTTGTATGTCTTCTCTGGAGAAACGTCTATTCAGGTCCTTTGCCCATTTTTTAATTGGGTTATTTGGCTTTTTGTTATTAAGTTGTAGCAGTTCCTTATGTATTTTGGAAATTAACCTCTCATCAGATATATGGTTTGCAAATATTTTCCTCCCATTCTGTATGTTGCCTTCTCCCTTGGAGTCTCCTCTGTGGTGCAGCTTTTTATTTATTTATTTATTTATTTATTTATTTTTTAACATTTATTTATTTTTGAGACAGAGAGAGACAGAGCATGAACGGGGGAGGGTCAGAGAGAGGGAGACACAGAATCTGAAACAGGCTCCAGGCTCCGAGCCATCAGCACAGAGCCCGACGCGGGGCTTGAACTCACTGACCGCGAGATCATGACTTGCGCCGAAGTCGGCCGCCCAACCGACTGAGCCACCCAGGCGCCCCTGGTGCAGCTTTTTAGATGTGCCTTCACTTGTCCATTTTCGCTTTGGGTGTCAGATCTCAGAAACCATCGCTGAAACATCAGGGAGCTTTTCCCCTTTTTTTCTTCTAGGAGTTTTATAGTTTCGGATCTTACATTCAAGCCTTTAATCCATTTTGAGTGCAAATTTTTGTGCCCGGTGTAAGATAAGGTATGAGTAGAAAACTGAAAAGTCTCACCAAAAAAGTGTTAGGAGAACTCAGCAAGCTGACTGGATAGGAGTCAAATTTATACAATAAAAAATGCTTTTATATGGACATTGTTAGAAAATGAAATGGAGGGGAAGAAAATCACATCATAATGGTAGAACAAATTGAGAAACATCCAGGAATGAGTATCACACACATCTATGTCATGTGTGTATACAAAAAAACAGCATTACTTGGGGCGCCTGGGTGGCTTAGTCAGTTGTGTCCGACTTCGGCTTAGGGCATGATCTCACGGTCCGTGAGTTCGAGCCCCGCATCGGGCTCTGTGCTGACAGCTCGGAGCCTGGAGCCTACTTCATATTCCGTGTCTCCCTCTCTCTCTGCCCCCACCCCTCACACTTTTTCCCTCTCTCAAAAGTAAATATTTTAAAAAATAGCATTACCAAAGACCCAAATAAAACAGAACACAATACCATAAAAATGCCAGTCCTTTTTAAATTAACACAAAAATGCATTAATTCTAATGTTCAGCAGGAAGAATTAATGTACAGGGGTAGTAAGGACATCACAGAAAACAGTGGGGAACATAGTGGAACAAACAGAGAGAGGAACAGAACAGAGCCTAGAGGCTTCTCCAAGCACACGCGGGAATTCACTAGATGAGCAGGTGGCTTCAAAACTGAAAAGAAGCCATTCATACAAACTGGGGGGAGTAGTACCTACACATTCAGGTATATTTAGAAGAAAATACAAGTTGGGGTGCCCGGGTGGTTCAGCTGGTTGAGCGTCCAACTCTTGCTTTTGGCTCAGGTCATGATCTCAGGGTTCATGAGTTCAAGCCCCGTGTCGGGCTCTGTGCTGACAGTGTGGAGTCTGCTTGGGATTCTCTCTCTCTCTCTGCCCTTCATCTCTTCATGCTGTCTCTCTCTCTCTCTCTCTCTCTCTCAAACTAACTAAACTTAAAAAAAAAGAAAGGATCATAAAAGAATTAAAAGGCTAACAGAACATTTTTGAAATTTTGTGGTTGGGAAAGCAATTTTACAGAAGAGATTAAATTCAGAAACCATCAAGGAGGAGAACAGATTTGACAAAAATGTTCTGTGGGTTAACAACACTAGAACAAAATTGAAAAACAAGGGACAGAAAGGCAAAACGATGGGGCATGCATTGACAAGGTCTGACCGTATACAAAAGGTTGTATCAATCGATAAAAACAGCAATCCAGCAGAAAAATGGACAGAGCATACAAAGAAGTCACAGGAAAATAATTTAGATGACAAATAAGCATATAAAAGATCATAACTGAGGGCTACCTGGGTGGCCCAGTCGGTTAAGCGTCTGACTTCGGCTCAGGTCGTGATCTCACAGTTTGTGAGTTCGAGCCCCACGTCGGGCTCTGTGCTGACAGCTCGGAGCCTGGGGCTGCTTCTAATTCTGTGTCTCCCTCTCTCTCTGCCCCTCCCCTGCTCATGCTCTGTCTCTCTCTGTCTCTCAAAAATAAATAAATGTTAAAATTTTTTTTTAAAAAATAAAAGACTGTAACTGAAACGTCTCTGTATTGAGATTGGCTTAAAATTATCATCAAACCCTTGTTTAAATTATGTTGAGAATGTTTTGTCCCATAAAAAGATATTGAAACTTTAGGAAATTGATTCTGAAAACTCGGTTGGAGGCACTTCAGGCCGTGGGGCAGCCGCAGTCACTCACCCCTGATCCATGTTATCTCACTTTTCCTTTTTGGTCCAAGTCTGACAGGCACTAACCACCATTCTTATTTTTTAAAGTTTGCATATCTTTCTTCAATATGCAGATGGGTCAGCCGAGTTGTCCTATCTCTTTAAGGGTACACTTTTTTTTTATATGTTTATTTATTTATTTTGAGAGACAGAGGGATAGAGGCACGAACGGAGGAGGGGCAGAAAGAGAGAGAGTCCCAAGCAGGCTCCTTGCTGACGTGGCGCAGAGTCACAAACTGCGAGACCGTGACCTGAGCCGAAATCAAGAGTCGGACTGAGCCACCCAGGCCCCAGGGTACACTCTCGATTTGGGGGGAAACACATTCTGTCATCTTTCACAAATAAAATAAGTTTCAGAGAAAACGTTCTGTTCTTTACGCACAGAAATTAGAAGCAGGGTTGGAGGAGTGGGCTGGAGACTTCCTGGGTGTCCCTGCACCAGATTGAATGGTCTGACCTACACTGCATTTTAAATTCTTTTTAAGTGTGTTTCTAGCTGTGCGCCCCATGGGCTGCCTCTCTCAAGGTGAGATGAATTATTCCCTTTCCAGTTTCAAAAATAGCCACTAGTATTTTAAACATCATCGTTGTTGCTCTAAAGAGCCACACACAGTCAGGGGGCCACCTTAATTAAAACTGGTTTCCAGGACTGATATCTGCAGTAATTTGAACAGAATGATGAAATCAAAGGCAGGCCAGGCTGTGGTGGGCACGGGATGGGGGTTGTCAGAGAAGCCTCAGCTTCCCCGAGGCCTTCTGGGCAGAGCCGTGGCCAGAGGGACACTCCCCACTGGCGGGTCTTGTCCTTGACTCTACTCCTGGAAGCAAAGTCTCCTGGCTCCATCCGGCCCCAGACTTCCTATGAAATGCTAATTCTTCTGTCATCCTGTTCCGCTCTCTGTGTGCAGTTTTCAGTGTCTCTTTAAAAGAGATTGTTATAACTTGGCTGTGTACACGTTTTTCATTAGACAGATGAGCCAACTGTGTCTGGGGAGGAATGAGGAATTCACAGCCTCTTTTTCAGCCGTAAATATCTGCGTTATGCCCATCAGCCCGTGTCACTCGGTTTCAACAACAAACGCCAAGCAGGTGTGGGGCAGGACGTGCCACGTTCCCGGTATCTGAGAAAGGGAGAATCTGCTGTCACCCTCTCTGGGAACCCCACAAGCATAAACCTAAGCCTTCACTTAAAACCGCCTTCTGCAGTCTGCACCAAAATTACCTCCCCCACGCCTCTGTGCCCAACCCCTCCCCTGCACAAACACTTAAGTAAAAAATCCTGTCTCCTTTTGGAGACTGAGTTGGCCAGGCGTGTCCAGAGCCCTGCAGATATTCATAAACCATGACCCAATTACTTTACTTCCAGGATTCTATCTTAAGGAGGTGATACTGAATCTGGAGAAAGCCACACACTCGAAGATATAAATGCGTCATCGTTTAGGCAGCAAGATGGGATTATCCGCCCTCTCTCCCTACTGAGGCAGGGCACACACCCACCCGTCTACTACGGATATGGGTCACACCAAACAAGGAAGACGGTCGGTCCCCAACTAATGACGGTTCTACTGTGTGATGATGGACACCGATCCCCGTCCAGGACAGGCCGCGCCGGGTGTGGGATTTGGGTCTTGTGCTGGGCTGGTGAGCTGCGGTTCTGTCCTTCCTGCTGATGCTGGGCACAGAGTCTCGAGGACAAGCAGCCCCCGTCTCCCCGTACGAGCAGGCTGTGTGCCACTCCTGGTACAGACTTCAGTACCTTCCACCAGACGCCCCACCAGACATGTGACTTCCACCAGACTGTCACATAGGCTCTGGGCTGGATGATCTGCCCGACTGCCGGCTGACGGCAGCATGCTGAGCACGCACAGGCCGGGCCACACTCCGCTGTTCCGCAGGGCAGGCGTGTGGAATGCATTTGTGACTTCCCGTTTTTCCCCACCAGGACGTAATGTCCACGACAGACGGAACTGTCCCCAGTGCACTGACTCCATTTCACCACACGGGTCTTCCTCGGCTTAGGATGGGGTGACTTCCAGTGTTTTGTGACAACAAACAATATTGCCGTGGTCACTGCTGTTCGTACGTTTTGTGTGCGCCGGGGACTGTTTCTGCCCAAAACTCCTCCCGCGAGGGGCCTGCGGTTGAAGGTTCCGAACACTTTAATTGGTAATAGATGCTGACACACTGTTCTCAAAGCAACAGTCTGCAGCCCTCACCTGCCGGACAGCAGCCCCTTGTCACACCTTCAGTGCCGTGCTCCCAAACGTCTCAGCATGGATCTAACGGTTACACGCAACTCGTAACCAGGTAAAGAGCACAGAACCCTCCACACTTAGTTACGCTTTCCAGACACAATCATTCCTGCGTCTTACTTCCATAAACGATTTCTTTGTCTTTTATGATTTTTTTAAGCGTTTATTTTTGAGAGAGAGAGAGAGAGAGAGAGAGAGAGAGAGACAGAGCATGAGGAGAGGAGGGGCAGAGGGAGAGGGAGACACGGAATCCGAAGCAGGCTCCAGGCTCCGAGCTGTCGGCACAGAGCCCGACGTGGGGCTCAAACTCACAAACTGTGAGATCATGACCTGAGTCGAAGTCAGACACTCAACCGGCTGAGCCACCCAGGCGCCCCGAAACACACATCTATTTTAAGTCACTCTGATTTGGTGGTTTTGGGTTATACACACCCCAATCTAATCCCACGTGATATACTTCCATTATAACCTCAAACAGTGTGCTTGAGTTTCTGTTGTTCTCTGCTCCGCTCCTCCTTCCCAAGCGGATACTGTTGGCTTCCCGTCAAGCACCCGCACCCCTCCCCATCACGCCCACGTGCCATTCTCTTTACAGCTTCAGCTGGGCAGTCGATGCCTTGCCCACAAGCTGAGTCCAAAGACACATGGACACCAACGCATCACTATGAACTTTGTTTTTCGAGTAGTCTGGAGAGCAAGCATCCTTAGCCCCACACCAGGTAAGAAAGTCAGCGCTTCTTTCCACTGTACCCCACACCCATCACCCGTTACGAGATAACCTGAGACTCTGGTCCCACAGTCAGATACTGATGTGTTGATACAAACAACAGCTATACGGACCACGTTAAACATTCCTTGTTTCCTCACTCACACTGTTGCGACCATGGATTCTTTGGGGGGTAAGGGATCTGGCTGAAGTTAGGGTGACCGACTCACCCTGCTTTGGGATTGTCTTTGCTTTAGCATTAGAAGTCCTGTTAGCTTGGTTGGTAACAGGGTTCTAGGTTCAACACCACTTTCCTTTCAAACCTTTGGAGTAATTTTTCATTAGTGGGAACGTCCATTACCCTACTGACAGGCGTGCCTGGCTGCCCCCCATGTGACAGGGTCCCCAGGGCAGGTTCCTACATCTCACTCTCCTCGACCGGAGGGCCAGGTCCATGGCCACCTGGGGCACGTCCTGCAAATGTTAGCAGTTTTTACAGAACCCACCTGATTTTTTGGAATAGTCTTACATTACAGGAAACTTGCAAAGATACTACAGACCCCCTATGACACCTCTATTATTAACATCTTGTATTAGCGTGGTACGTCTGTTAGAATGAAGAAACCGACACTGACACAGAGTATAATGAAGTTCTCTACTTTATTCAAGATTTCCTTAGTTTTTTTTAAAGTTTATTTACTTGAGAGAGAGGGAGCGCACATGAGCAGGGGAGGGGCAGAGAGAGAGAGAGAGAGAGAGAGAGAGAGAGAGGATCCCAAGCAGGCTCTGTGCCACCAGCACAGAGTTCCAGCTGGGGCTCGAACTCACAGACCATGAGATCATAACCTGAGTCGTAATCCAGAGTGAGATGCTTAACCGACTGAGCCACTGAGGCGCCCCCAGATTTCCTTAACTTTTAGTGAATGCCCTTTTTCTGTTCCTGGGTCCCGCGTTACGTTACTTGTGTCCCCTTATGCTCCTGGCTGAGTTTCCCAGACTTTGCTCTGACCACGTCGACAACCCTATGCCCACTGTGCACCTGCTGGCATGCCTTCCCATTCGGCCAGTGAGGTCACGACTCTTGTGTCAACGAAACCGCAGAGGTGAGTGAACACCGGGAGGTCTCTGAGCAAGCAGGACTCACTGAGGTAAATTCTAGGTAAACAAACAAACAAACCTGTTTTGCCTGGTCAGGACAAAATACCCCCCCCCCCCCTCCGCTCCGTGCTTGTCTACATCTGGCCCCTCTGCCTGTCGCGTGGAGTACCGGCTGTCAGCCGCTGGGGCTGAACCCTTCGAACTTTAAAACCATCGTCTGGTGCCGCTCGTACGGTTCTGTCTTCTCCCTCTTCCCGCTGCTCTTGTCTGGAGCGTCAGGTGTGATGGCGTGACCTCCCCATCCCTGTGGGCCCCAGAGAGCAGCGCCCAGGAGACGTCAGGTTCAGGGTCCCGTCCGCAGCCACGGAAGTCGTCACGCATCAGAGAGGCGTCGGGGCTCTCATTGAATGCGACCGCGCGTGGCAGATGTCACCTCGACAAATCCGCGTCTTGCTTCAAAGCCGCGATTCCGTCTGGAACTAAGAGTGGCTTGTTGTAGCCTGACAGGCTGGGAGGCTGGAGGGATTTCACGTTTCTGGAAGGCGGGCCTCCAGCGCAGGTGGGAGCGACCCCGCAGGGTCTGTCGGAAGAAATCACTGGACAGGACGGTCGCCAGGTGGGAGCTGGCAGCTAGATTAGTAGTCAGCACCCGTCCCCAAGGCTCCGCTCAGGTGTCCCCCTGCCAGCCTGGCCCCGGGCCTGTCTCCCCTCCATGAGCCAGGAGCCACCTCGGCCCCCTTAGTCACAGGATCTCGCCACCGCTACTCCCCGGGAGGCCCACGGGTGGTGGAGAGGGCAGTGGGCCCCGTGAGTGGCCTGCACACGGTCTGCTCTCCCCGTGAAGCCCCTCGAGAGCACATCGAACGCTGCATTTTAATCCTGCTTCCCTGCCTGCTGGCACAGGCCCCTGCCGCCGGGACGGGACTGGTCTCTCCCACACTTCCCTCCTCCTTCCCTTCCGGAGACAATTTCAAATCTACTCAAACGAGGCAAGGGTCACTGCTGGGCACTGAAACTTAACGTGCTATTTGGTGTCACGGCCCGTGTTGTTTCGCCCACAAAACTGGCTTAGATTATTGTGAACGGTAGGAACTGTCGGAAGAGCCTCGGCGGCAAGCGGCGGAAACGAGGGATCTTGCAGCAGAGGGAGCAGGACTGGCTGCTGGTGCATCCCAGCTGCCCCTCTGGTGGCGTTGCTGTGGCGGTCAAAGGTGGTAGGGAGCGAGACCCGTCATTTTCCGAGTTGCGGGGACCCTGCCGCTCAGGGAGCGGGGAGAGGCCGAGCTGTTCCGACCCCACCTTCCTTACCTTGTCCTGAAAACGGGTTTCACCTGAATGTATTTGTTTCAGCTGTGCCCCCCAAACAGCAGGGGCAGGGGAGAAGTCCACGTCTCGGTGGCCCCCTCCCCTGTCCCTGACTCCCACGAAGGTGGTGTCCCACTCCTGTCCCCGCGGCTCCGTGCTCCTGCCACACCCACACTCGTGCCCACAGACAACACATGATCGTCGTGTTCTGAGGCTGGGATACCCGGACTCGTAGCGTGCACGCCACTCTGCGGCACGGGCCCCTCACAAGGCTTCACGTTAGACGCCCCCCCTGCCGCTCGGGGAAGACCCTCAGGGGCTCCCAGCTGCGCTCTGGCGCAGCCTTTCAGGCCCGCACACTCGTTCGTGCAGCCCGCCCCGACGGCTGGGAGTTCATCTCGTGTCTGCTGGTACGCAGCGTCCGAGATGCCCGGGACCCGAGTCCTTCCGTTCACACCCTTCCCCTTCGGGGTGGGCTCCACGTACCGACTTGCTTCCGAGTCTGGCGAACAGTCTCCCACACCCTCCTTTACCCACCTGGGGGGAAGGCGGCTGCTGTGACATGAGAGGCCCACGTGGCGGGGACACAGTTAGGCCACAGCGCACGGCCCCCGGGGGGGGGGGGGGCGGAGCACCCTGCCCGTGAGGGAGCCAGGAGGCGGAGCCCAGATGCTCCGTGTGGTTCCCACGTGGCCGCACCGCCCTGGTGCCTGTTGCTCCAAGGCTCGGAGCTTCGGGACCGCGTGTTACACAGCAGCAGGCAACTGACACCACGCACGGTGAGAACCCAGGGACGTCCCAGAGCACCGCCAGATCTGGGTTTCCATGTCGTCTTTACCGCAACTGTCAAGGAGCGGCGTGCGAACATCCTGCGTTAGAAACACGGCCGGCCAGGCATTAAGACCCCGCCGTGACTCTCATACCAGGAATTTTTCATCTGTGCACAGATAACCGTAACCCTCCCTGCATTCTCAGTGCCCCTCGCTGTTTCATTTCGTGAGCGCCTGCCAGTCCTGAGCGCTGCACTCTGGTTAGATGGTGACTCCTGCTCTCTGCAGTGGCTGGGCTCCAGAGCTGCAAACCCTGCGTCAGCACGTGCTGACCCGCTGCTCTAGGGGGGTTGGGGGGGGGGGGGGGCACGGGGGATGGAATCAGGCCCCTGCGAGCGTCTGGTCCCAACATCTTCCCCAACCATCAACTCGTAACTTGTTTCATGTGTGTCTCTGTTTAAAGACACCCCGCTTGCCACACGTTGTTGGCGCGTTACCGCTGACCCCGCAGACACCAGCAGGGCACCTCACGCCTGAAGGAAGCATTTTCTCTGCAAGGCGCAGCTCAGCCTCCCTGCACAAGGGGCGCTCGGCCCGACCCCTGTGGCCACTTCACAGTGAAGCCACCAGCCAAAAGCACAGACACGTGAAAACTGTGGCACAAAGCACACTGGGAAGAGGACCCCCCCCCCCCCCCCCCCCCCCGCAGAGCCTGAGCGCTGGGACACGGGGTGCAGAACACGGTCTCTGCTGGCGCCGTGGGCGCTACGATGGGACTGGACGAAAGATCTGCACGGAGCCCCGAGGGCTGATTTGGGGTCTGGACACATTTCAGCAAGTAGGTGATTTCCCAAGTTGGGAGTCTGCAAACATGAGGGCTGGCTGCGCAGACACCTGCCTGAGTCTGGGTCCCACGATAAGGCGGTGCCTCGATCGGCCGCTTCCCGGCTTGCCCCAACGGCACGTGTCCTCTTTCTGGCTCGTGGTCCAGACAGGGCACTGCACCTTCTACACCATGGGGATAACCAACCGGACCCCAAGCATCTCCCCTGCACAGCGGGCACGGCCTGAGCTTTGCCTGTGCAGGCACTGGGGGAACATGGTGGGGAGGGTGGGGAGGGGGTCTCTCCCTGGCTGGGTGTGCATTTTTGCACATTCCAGCACCTGCCACACACCCCCGGTAGCGTGTGTGCAGAGGCTGTGGGCGCGTGCAGGGGTGTCGTGCCCCACGTCAGTCCTCAGTGACACTGCTGCCTCGGCCAGGGCCTGGTGACCACCTCGCCACGACCCTCCTGGGGGCTGTGACCCCCTGGGGACCCCGCCAGCCTTGGCTGGCCCTCGTCGGGCCCGGACCCGTCGTCACCCGGGGGGCTGTGACCACAGCTCCCGCCCACGAGGCCCGAACTGCAAAGCACCCCTTTGCGAATGCCTGTGGCCTGGGTCTCCTCCCTCAGCCCCGCGGGGCCCTGTCACAGCTCCCTTCCCGTCCCTGTAATTACCCTCCTGTCCTAGTTCAGGGGTTTTCAGAGCAAGCGTTGTTCTGAGTCTCTGTCCCTCCTGATCACCTGGGCGGCCTCTTTACCCCTTTCGACTCGGGGTGCTTCCCGATTTCCCATCTCAGTCTCCCTTCTGAATCATCCCCAGAATCTTGAATCCCTAACTTCAGAATTACCTGACAGAGAGGTTATACAAAGTCTGTTTCAGGACGGTTTCTAAGACCTAACCAAATCTTAGTTTCCCACCCTACGAAACCTCTGAACAAGGCCGCAGAGGCCTGCGTCACCGGTGACAGAGAAAAATAAGACACTGTAAACATCCCACTGACCTGGGTCAGGTTCACTGGTCTGAGTTGTTTCTCAGCAGTGACCTCGGGGCCTCGTAGAGAGGAGGTCCGGCCAACATACCCCAGTAAGTCTTCATGTCTGTTCCCAACGTCTCCTGACTCATCCCAGCTCCCTCACTGCACGCCCCCTGCCCTCACCCCCCTGGGCCCCGCCGGCTGTCCTCCTGAAGGCAGAGCTGCCAGTGAAGACCGTGGCCTCTGGACCCTTCTGTCCCCTCAGCGCCCACACCGCAGCCTCCCTCCCACCACACGCCCTGTCCGTCTGACCCTTCGTGACTCGGTCACAGCTCGGACGGTGTCACCGTCTGCCCAGGTTCTCGTCGCAGACCAAGTCTAATGCGAGCTCTCCCCCTGCCCGGTGTCACTCGGGCTCGTGGTCACCGAGTGGGGGAAACCAGGCCCGTGGAGCCGCACCACGTGTCTGGACACCCCCTGGCCCTCCTGCTCCCCCACACAGCCCCCCAGGGTGAAGGTCCCCACCCGCCTCCCGTCCTCACTCACAGAGCCCATCTGGAAGCATCCCCTCCTTCCTGTCTTCCCAACTGCAGACTCTCCAGGAGACACAGCCCTTTCTTCCTATTGACTCCTTCTTGGTTCCCCATTGCAGGAGGACTCTTCAGAAATTTCCTAGTTTCCATCTAATTAATCTACTCCCATTCTCTGCCTCCTCATTATGAAAACATTCGATCTACAGACAAGCTAAAGAATGCCCAGGCACACCTGTCTAGATTCCCAGTATCTATCATTTAGTCCCTGAGATCTCACTGCCCCAAACATCAGGGCATCGTACACCCAACACAGGGCTCGAACTCATGACCCCGAGATCCAGTCGGATGCTCTACCGACCGAGCCAGCCAGGTGCCCCTCTTCCAGCAGTTCTTAAACTGTGACCTACAGGCCCTTGGGGACCCTGGGGCATTTCCGGGCACCCCAGATGTCATAACCGTACAACCAAGGAGGCAGGACTTCTTCCTGTGTTGACAAGTATGTTGATGGTTCACAAGAAATGGTACCAGTCTCAGCAACAATTTCCCAGCTACTATTCTATTTTTCAGCACTGCAGTTTTTAAAAAGCCAATTCCACTTAAGAATGTCCTTGACACAGTGAAAATAATTTTATTAAGATCTCGACCGCCGAGTACGTATTCTGCGTGATGGAACAGAAGGCACACATACAGGATTTCTGCCGCACGGTGGGGGTGGGGCGGTCTCTAGGAAAAGCACGTGTCTGCATCACAGTGTAACTAGTTGCTTTTTTCTGGAAACATCGTTTTGACTTGAAAGCATGATTGAGAAACTACAGTTACGAAGACCTGGGTGTCTGACAGAAAACGTTCTGTGGAATTTCACCAGGTGACCCTAGCCACTTCAAGAGAAACGACTGAGTCTGAAGACGAAGTTTGAGCTTTCGAGCAAAAATTAGAATTTCCAAACTTGTATCCACCACCATGCACTTGACAGTTTCCAGCTGTGAACTTTTATGAGACTGTTATTGATATTAAGGTGATTTTTTATAATAAATACAATGTTTCAGCATTTGGAAGATCTGCAAAACTCAGTTAAAGAATATTTTCCAGCCCCCTGGGTGGCTCAGTCGGTTGAGCGTCTGACTTTGGCTCAGGTCGTGATCTCACGGTTCGTGGGTTTGAGCCACGCATCGGGCTCTGTGCTGACAGCTCAGAGCCTGGAGCCTGCTTTGGATTCTGTGTCTCCCTCTCCCTCTCTGCGCCTCCCTGATTCACACTCTGACTCTCTTGAAAATAAATAAATGTAAAAAAAAAAAAAAAAAAAAGAAAGAAAAATTCACTGATATGGTCTGATTCAACACTGCAACTAACCTTGAAGAAACTACCACTGTAGAGTTCTGGTGTATCAATTACCTGTTTGAGGCCATATTTTCTTTACATACTTCAACCAAAACATTTATTTAAACCTTTCTCTTTCAAATGTTTTATAGTTTTCAGTGTAGGGTTTTGAGTATCTTTTTCTTAAATACAATTACAGTGTTACATTAGTTTCAGGTATACAATGGGATTCAACAATTCTATACATTTCTCAGTGCTCATCAAGGTAAGTGCGCTCTTCATTCCCTTTATCCGTCTCATCCATACCGATCCACCTCCCCTGTTAACCACCACTTTGTTCTCTGTACTTAAGTCTGGTTTTGGTTGGTCTCTTTTGTTTGTTTTGCTTCTTAAATTCTACATACGAATGAGATCATACGGTATCTGTCTTTCTCTAACTTATTTCACCCAGCATTATACCCTCTAGGTCCATCCATGTTGTCGCAAATAGCAAGACTTCATTCTATTTTATGACTGAACAATATTCCACTGTATATATATACATATACACACCACCTCTTCTCTATCCTTCATGCATCGATGGGCACTTGGGCTGCTTCCATATCTTGGCTGTTGCAAATAATGCTGCAGTAAACACGGGGGCATGTATCCTTTCGAATTAGTGTTTTCATTTTTTAGGGGGGTTAATAGTAGTGGAATTACTGGGTCGTATGGTAATTGTTTTTAATTTTTGAAGAAACATCATATTTTCATAGTGGCTGTGCCGATTTGCATTCCCACCAAGAAGTTCATTTTTTTCCACCTCCTCGCCAACGCTTGTTTCTTGTGTTTATTTTAGACATTCCGACAGGTGTGAGGTGATATCTGTGTGATTTGGATGTGTATTTCCCTGACGAGGAGGGATGTTGAACATCTTTTCATGTGTCTGTTGGCCACCTATAGGCCTACTCTGATGCTCTATCCATTTTTTTTAAACTTGAAGTTTATTTATTTGAGAGCGAGCGAGCACAGGAGTAGGGAAAGGACAGAGAGAGGAGAGAGAGAATTCCAAGCAGGCTCTGCACTGTCAGTGTGGAGCCCAATGCGAGATGCAAACTCATGAACCATGAGATCATGACCTGAGTGGAAATCAAGAGTCAGACGCTTACCTGACTGAGCCACCCAGGTGCCCCTCCTCTGTCCATTTTTAACTGGACTGTTTTGTGTAGAGTTATGTAAGTTCTTTATATATTTTGGATACTAATCCCTTGCCAAATATATCAGTTGCAAATATCTTCTCCCAGCCAGCTGATTGCCTTGTTTTATGGTGGCTTCCTTTGCTGTGGTAAAGCTCTTTTTTTTTTTTTTTTTTTTTTTTTTTTGTGTAGTCCTAATAGTTTAACTTTGCTTTTATTTCCCTTGCCAGAGGAGACATATATAGAAAAATGTTTCCATGGCTGATGTCAAAGAAATGACTGCCTTTGTTTTCTTCTAAGATTTTTATGGCTTCAGGTCTTACATTTAGCTCATTTTGAATTTATTTTTGTGTGTGGTGTGATAAAGTGGTCCATTTTCATTCTTTTGCACATAACTATGCAGTTTTCCCAACACCAGTATCTGAAGAGACTTTCCCCATCATATAGTCTTGCCTCTTTTGCTGTACATAACTGACTATATAAGCATAGGTTTACTTTTGGGCTCTCTGTTCCGTTGATCTGTGTCTATTTTTGGGCCACTACCATACTGTTTTGATTACTATAGTTCTATGATACAACTTTAAGTCCAGAATTTTGATGCCTCATTTTGTTCTTTTTTTCAAGATTGCTTTGGCTATTTGAAGTCCTTTGGGGTTCCAAACAAATTTTTAGTATTATTTGTTCTAGCCCTGTGAAAAATGCTGGTGGTATGTTGATAGGGTTGCATTAAATCTGTAGATTGCTTTGGGTAGTGTAGACATTTTAACAAGATTTGTTCTTCCAATCCATGAGCATGGGATGTCGTCCCATCTGTTTGTGTCTCCTTCAATTACTTTCACCCTGTTTTATAGTTTTCAGAGTATAGAGCTTTCAAGTCCTCGGTTAAATGTTATTCCTAGGTATTTTATCATATTGGGTGCAATTGTAAGTGGGATTTTCTTAATGTCTCTTTTTTGCTATTTCATTAATGTATTTCATTATGTATAGATTTCTGCTTATTAATTTTGTATTCTGCAACCTTACTGAATTCATTCATCAGTGCTAGTAGTTTTCTGGTGGAGTCTTTAGGGCTTTCTGTATATATATCATGTCATTTGCAAATAGATTTTCTTCCCATAGTTCAACCAAAACATTCATTTGAACCTTTTTTTTTTTCTCTGAAATGTTTTACAGTTTTCAGTGTGGAGGTCTTGAATATCTTTTAAGATATATCCCTAGGTATTTTATGGTTTTTGGTGTTACTGTAAATGGACTTTTTAAAGTCTAATTTTCCAATTGTTTGCCACTAGTATTTAAGTATACAAGCACCTAACAGGGTCTTCAGACCAAAAAAAGTTAAGAACCAGTTAACTATTATAATAGTTTAGGATGCACTTAATTTTGGTGAGACATGCAGAGCAAAATTTAAGCTTATTCTTGGTCAGTGTTAAAATGACGTCCATATGTTTTCAAAGTACTAGATCATTCTTTGTCTTCTTAAAGTCTTAATTTAAAAAAATTTCCTGGAAATGCAAGCTGGTGCAGCCACTTAGGAAAACAGTGTGGAGGTTCCTCAAAAAACTAAAAATAGAACTACCCTATGACCCAGCAATTGCACTACTAGGCATTTATCCACGGGATACAGGTGTGCTGTTTCGAAGGGGCACATGCACCCCAATGTTTATAGCAGCACTATCGACAATAGCCAAAGTATGGAAAGAGCCCAAATGTCCATCGATGGATGAATGGATAAAGAAGATGTGGTCTATATATACAATGGGGTATTACTCAGCAATCAAAAAGAATGAAATCTTGCCATTTGCAACTACGTGGATAGAACTGGAGGGTACTATGCTAAGTGAAATTAGTCAGTGAAAGACAAAAATCATATATGACTTCACTCATATGAGGACTTCAAGATCCAAACAGATGAACATAAGGGAAGGGAAGCAAAAATAATATAAAAACAGGGAGGGGGATAAAACACAAGAGACTCATAAATATAGAGAACAAACTGAGGGTTGCTGGAGGGGTTGTGGGAGAGGGGAGGGCCTAAATGGGGGAGGGGCACTAAGGAATCTACTCTTGAAATCATTGTTGCACTATATGCTCACTTGGATGTAAATTATAAAAAATAATAATAAAATTAAAAATTAAAAAAAAATTCCCCCAAATATATACAAAGTACACAGAACAATGAACATTTACATACCCAGTGTCAATATCAGCTCGCATCCAGACTTGTTTGAGCTTTGTCTCCACTCACTTTACCACTCCTGTTTCAGTTTTTTTAATGTTTTATTTTATTTTTGAGACAGAGAGAGACAGATATGAATGAGGGAGGGTCAGAGAGAGAGGGAGACACAGAATCGGAAGCAGGCTCCAGGCTCTGTCAGCACAGAGCCCGACAGATGGCTCGAACTCGTGAACTGAGAGATCATGACCTGAGCTGAAGTCGGACACTTAACCGACTGAGCCGCCCAGGAGCCTCTTGGGTTGCTGTCTTTTATGAAAATAAGCACGCAGGGACATTACTGTTAGCTGACAGCAATTTAGACCCCTAAGAGCCAACTAGTGAGATCAAGTATCCATACAACCAAAGCACACATGTTAACAAATCAAACAGTGGTAAGAAATAACTACATGGGCAGGATCAGGGGAGTAAAGTAAAATCTTACAAGCAAAATAAAAGGCAATACTGAACTTGAA
Source organism: Panthera uncia (assembly GCF_023721935.1). NCBI lineage: Eukaryota > Metazoa > Chordata > Mammalia > Carnivora > Felidae > Panthera > Panthera uncia. The sequence continues at coordinate 77,569,177 of NW_026057576.1, forward strand.
CCTCCCTTCCTGTTTCCTGCACAGATGCGCCCTACAGGCCCTCACACCTTGGAAAGAAAGAACACCGTAGGAACAACTCGAGTGTGAGAGTTTTTTATTCAATTTGTAAAGAACAGTTTAAAAACAACATGTTAGTTACACTCTTAGAACATTGGTTTGTTCATCTGACATTTTCTCGATCTTCACCAATTTTTATTACAAAAATCAGAAAAGTAAAAATTCATTACAATATTTGCACAGTGTGACCACTAGTTGCCTAAACAAAAGCTAATTTCTATAAAACCATAAACTTAGTGCAGTTTTATTAAGAGAGATCCGAAATTCTCTCAGTTGACTGGATATACATAGTGGTATACATTTTAAAGCAGAAAACCCCAAAAAACAAAAACGAGGAAAAAAGAAAATGTAAGTCAAAAAGTCAGTTAAACATTCTGACCTGGCAGTTCCTACAAAGAGTAATTTCCACTACCTATAAAGGAAACCGTTATCTGTGGTAAAAGGTGTAGAGACAAAGCAAGAAATGTGGAATAATATCATAGGTCAGTCCCGGGCTGCACGTATTTTCAATGAAATCCAGGGCAGGGAGCCACGGCTTTAAAGAAGGGGCCGCTCACACCCCCGAACCACTACGTGTGGCTCTAAGCAAGACCTCACCACATGGCAAGTCGCAAAGTTTCCATGAAAAGACTGAAAAATCAAACATTCTCTTCAAGAAATCTTTGTAAGGCTATACTTTGCATAGGGAAAGAGCTGTCTTCTGTCACAAATTCTACAGGAAAGAGTAAAAGCAAGCTCTTCAAAATCACTATGTGCAAGGAGTTGAATCACCAGGCACCTCATTTTCTGGCCCCAATTTATGCTGATCAGATATAATTTAATTTGACTGAAGGAATAATGGCAATTAAGGTGACGGTATTCAAAAGAAAACACTGCGGCTGGCGGGAGAAAAATTAAACTCCAGAAGAGGCTCACCATCCTGTGAAAGAAACAGCTATGCACTTAATAAGCCCCACGCGTGCATACAATAGGGACTCGGGAGGAACTTTTCCAATAAAAGCTTATTTTTTCCAGAAAGCTAAAGTATAAAAAAATAGTACAAGTTGCAGCATTCCCTCAAATCGATGCCACTTCAGTACTGAGCTGGCTGCTGCAGGGGGGTGGGGGCGAGTGCGTCTCTTAAGAGCCGTGGTACAGGTGCATGGCCCCCAGGGCGCCACTGCCGTGTCTGTCTCCCCCCTTCGCGGAGCCAGGGTGCTCTGCCACGCTGTGGAGCTCGGGGATGCTTTCGGCAGTGTCCCCAAAGCCATGGTAGTGCCCATAGTGCAGACTCTCATCGATGTCCTCCACCCACGAAGGTCTATTAGCTACGCAGCTACTCGGACTCCCGTTCAGGTGCAGAGAGCCACACATCTCTGAGTTAACGCTCACGGTCTTTTCCGGTTCCTCGGTCCCATTAATACAAACAGAACCCTGACTACTCGGAAAAGGCCGTCCTGGCACTAATCCGTTGCTAATTCCATTAGATCCTGTCAAGCACTGGTCATTCCTGCTTTCCATCCCACTGAGCTGTGTCGTGGAGGGGAAGTCCAAGTGTCCATTGATGGCACATCCGTTTGTCAATGTATTCGACACGGAGCTACTGTTTTTCACATCTGCATTAAGAAATACACCTGTCACCAAAATTCAGAACCAGGGGGGGAAGGAGAAAGTGCAAAAAATGTTTCACTGCTGCTACAATTGTAAAGGGTTTATTTAGCTTTTGTTTTTTCTCTCAAACAGACCGGTTCCTTCGCCGAAGTAGAAAACTGTGCACTGGCAGATTTAAAAACAGAACACAACAGTGCCACTTGCCTGGTAAGATAGGAAACATTTATGAATTTCAGTAGCATCGAGTAGCTGAGTTTAAAAACCTAAGCTGACAAATAACACGGCACGAAAAATACCAGCAGTACTGAAAAGCTGTCAAAAAAAAAAAAAACCTGTTCTCATTTTAAGACTACTTTCAGAAAGAAGTTTTAAAAATCACCCGAGAAAAAAGTCCAGCAGAACTAAATGGAAGGATTTCCACGGAGCTAAAATAAAACCCCACACCTCTGCAGCTCTTAAGGGAAAAAGAGAAGGGTCCGTGAAGCCGGGCCTGGGGCAGCTCCTGGGACGCAGAGCTCCGTAGAGGCCGCCCGCCTCTCAAGCCGGGGAGGCGGACGCAAGAGGTCACATCTTAGCGCCACTCGCATCCACCTGGCACTTCTGCGAGATGCCACACGGCGGCGCAGGCACAGCGCAGAGCGGCGACGAGAGAACGAGTCGCTAAGTGTTTTCCCGCGTCCGCCCTGGGGCCAGCGGCACATTGGCACCGACTGGCGGGCTCCTCCAAGTTCAGCATTTACAGGGACAACGGGGTCCAAGGCTTCGCCTAATTGGACTGCTGTAAAAAATCACTTACGGTGGAAAAACGTTGATTGTTTAGACATCCATTAAGAGGAGGATGCCTTATGGGGGGAGGGGGGAAGAGTCAGTCACAACACGTGCGGACCCACGGGAAGAGCCAGTACGAGGTATTTTTCGGTACGAGGAGACTCAAGACTACCATTTGTGTTCGTGGGGATTCGCTCAACAGCACAGAGGATCATCTACGATCAGGTCTTGCTTGTGACACTGAATTTAATCTCAGTGGTCTGGGCTATTAAAGAAAGGTATTAAATACAGAGGAGAGGAGTCCCACTGCCTTCCCAGCGAGGACGCGTCTCTGCCCCCCAGCAGGGCTTGCTGTCCGCTGCGCCACCTGCCATCTGTGCGCCTCTGACTGGCGTCTGGACACCAGGCTTCTGTGTGATCCACAAATCTTCCCGCCAACAAAAAGATCACGGCTTGTTCAGTGAACAAAAACACCTTCCAAACATTCCATTAACCATCCATTTTTCTGGCAATTTAAGTGATAATCATAGTTTGGAAACTGCTATAAATTCTTCAGAGGATAAGGGATTATTTTTTTTTTCAAATTAAATGGCAGCTTTTCCATTTAGTAAACACTCAAGGCCAGAGAACAAGTGTCTCAAGAACCTAATAAAAAGAAATGAAACAAGATATTCCCAGAGAAACATTTATATCAGTTATTTTTCAAAAATATAGACAACGTTTCCTGGGTGGTCAAACTCCCGACTATGATGGCAACCTTGACAGTGATTAGGACAAATAACGATGCACTTTTCACAAAGATGGATAGTACATTTCCAGGTGACTGGACCTGAAAAGGTAAACGAGCATGACCTTGGAAATCCAAGTTACCCAGACGCACTGTTCCCATGTAGTGTTCCCCGTGTGTGTGTGTGTGTGTGTGTGTGTGTGTGTGCGTGCATGCGTGTGTGTTGTTTCTCTTCGGTGCCCAGTTAGTGTAAATTAGCTCCATTATGCAATCTCAAAATCGAGGCCAGCTGATAACCTCACGTCGTCATGGAGTATCTAATAAAACTGAGCCTGAAAATAGCAGGTATCCCAGAGACTGGCTGAGCTGTGACCCCCGCATGGCCGGGACCGTGTCCTGCTGGCCATCCTCACTTGGCTCCAGGCGCCCCTTGGGGCCCGCGCTCCTGCTCCCCGTCTGCCCACCCACCGTGGGGGATCCCTGGCAGCCCAGTACCCTGTGTGTGTGCCGGCACACAATGCCGTAAGCTGAGGGGAAATGTGGCATCTGCTCCGCTGGATGAGCTGGGCTTGAAACGAAGCGTGGCCTTTTCAATCTACACCTAAGCCCGGCATTAAGTTCAGCCCGAAAACCCAGGGAATTAGTGCGTGAAGAGTAAAGAGTGATTACTCCTGCCTTTTTAAAAGCATGTAGCAATGCCATTTATTTATTTATTTTTGAAGAGCTTTGAGTTTTGTTATTCGTCTTTGGCCAAAGTCTTTAAATGTGTTATCCAATCAAAATTTCCCTTAGAAAATCTACCCACTGAATTCTTTGGCAAAAAGGCGAATCCACCCGTAACAACCCTGTACGTTTCTAGAAAGATGTGCACATTTCCCTCTCATTTTAGTAAACAAATGATTTCTTCACGTACGTCTGGGAAACCGTACATATAATCTCCTACCCCGCTGAAGAATTTAGCACAGAGATACACTAACAAAGCCTTAAAAACCAACCAAGCAACCAACCAGTATCTCCTTCTAAACGTATCAACACAGGAGGAAACAGCTAACGTGTTTTCAGGGTCACCTGAAGAATGGCAGAGCAAAGTGTTAACTGAAAGGATAAATCTCGAGAGATTCTAAATGCTAAAAAGAAATGCAGGCTTTGACTTTTAAAAACTGAAAATGACTATCAACCGTTTGAACATGTTAACACTCTGGGCACGCAAAACGTGCTTCGTGAGGCGCGGTGTTCAGCGACGCCCCAGAAGCCAGAGCGACCGGGAGCGGCGAGCAGGAGAGTCCACAGCGGCGTGACCGGTCACGAGTGAGAACCACGTGTCGGCTGGAGCTCCTTGTCTACAGCGGGTCACGCTCCCCGCCCTTTATCCTGCTGAGATTACCGGCAACGGACAGCCGTCCGGTGCGTTCACCCAAAGGTCACATGTCAGAAAGGGACGCATGCAAAACCCAGGAGAATTAAACAAGGCACGTTAAGCAAAAGTTTCAAATCAAAGTAGGAAGATTGCACTTAACAGCTTTCACAGCTATACAACGTGCACCCAAAACACTCGTATCCTTGTTGTCTACAAACTCGCCCAAGATATGCACACGGCAGAACATTCTTTAAAATGCTGGACAACAGAGTGCAAACGTTGTGAGAGAAACTCATGTTAGAAATAATATGCATACTGGTTCTTGCAACGACAAGGGGTCTGCATTGCGGACACAGTATATATTTCTATTTCTTTTGGTCCGACAGAACCACCCTCCTGCTGTGTGGTGTCTTCGACCATGGGGCTGTTGCCGCAGCTAACAGGAAACTGTCCACCCCCACCTGTTACAGCAGCATACTCTCTGTCGACGAGCATTCTGTCCGCATCGTCTTCCGTCTCGCCATTCTCCAGCGGCACGCAGTAGTCCGAGCTCTGAGCTGCACAGAACACAAAGGCGATTTTAGATCCCCAGACCTAAGAGCCTTCAAGATAATCCTGTTGCCTCAAGAGCACTAGCTGCTGTGAAACTGCCAACAACTTGGTGATCCACAGACGGCTGATAAATCAAGTACACTCCCGGGAAAGCCCCTTTTCCATAATAAAGAACATCTCCTCAAGTGTGTGGTTTCAATGAAAAGTCACGGGATTCCAGGTACTCATCCTACGTACGCGCGATGGTACAAATTCTCCTTTAAGACTGTCACCTGGACAAAATACAACAGGTGTACAACCCAGAGATGTTTCTAAATAGGTTTTTAAGGTCAGCATATTCTATTATGCCCCCAAATGTTCTTTCAGTTGTGTTTCATAAATACTAAGATAATTCTTGAATAGCATCAACCATTAAAACTATCTTCAAATTTCAAAACGAAAATCACTAATTTCAGTAGCAGAAAATGAGGTTAAAGTCAAGACTCAATAGTGTCCTGGTGAGGCACAGGCCTGTGCACCAACACACGATAAAACTGGAAACAAACCTTAAGAGTCTTAGTTCCAAGACATTTGGAGCGGAAGTTACAAATGCACATTCCTCAGAAAATGATCATTCCCTGTGTCTTGGAGAAAAACTAGCGTGCACGTTCAATCATGTCTCCTCCAAGTATCGCCTTTGCGCACACTTCCCCTAGGAACACCGTCAACAGGAACAGTCACGGTCACTGGACATTTGGCTTTCTAGTCTTCATAAGTATGTGCTGTTATAAAAATGGACCCCAAAGTCACTTTTATGCCTTGCCTTTTTATTCATTTACCATGGCATGAACGCATCTCATCACCTAAGTTCAAAAGAATTCATTAACGTCGAATAGTCATCCACTGCATGGCTGTGTTATAATTCACCCACCACCAAATCCCCACCGCTGTCTGGCTTTGCTTCAGCTTTCTTTCCTGTCATGAACACCATAATCAACATCCTTATAGACACAGCTCTGTGTCCATTTCTGGTTCTTTAGTCAGAGAAATACTGAGAATTATTGAGTCCAAGGATATATAACAAACAGTAACTTTCAGAACTAAATATTTCTTTCAAATAAACATTTAAAAACTGACATGAACTCTGCAGCTCTAATTACTAATTCTAGAGGCACATGAGTCATTTTCAATATACATAACAGGAATGAGCATCAGGGCGCCTGGGGGGCTCAGCTGGTCAAGCATGTGACTTCGGCTCAGGTCATGATCTCGTGGTTCGTGGGTTTGAGCCCCGCGTTGGGCTCTGTACTGTCAGCTCGGAGCCTGGAACCTGCTTTGGAATCTGTGTCTCCCTCTCTCTCTGGCCCTCCCCTGCTCACACTCTCTCAAAAATGAACATTAAAAAAAAAAAAAAAGAAAGAAATGAGCATCAAGGCCCCTGGGTGGCTCAGTCAGTTAAGTGTCTGACCTTGGCTCCATCATGATCTTGCCTTCTGTGGGTTGGAGCCCCGTGTCAGACTCTGCTGACAGCTCAGAGCCTAGAGCCTGCTTGGGGTTCTCTCTCTCCCTCTGTTCTCTGCCTCTTCCCTGCTCACACTCTGTCTCTCAAAAATGAATAAACATTAAAAAAAAAAACAAAACAGGAATGAGCATGCCACGTCTAGATTCTTACTAACCCTAACCCAAACTGTGGAGACCAAAGATAATAATGTATGGTCTTCATGAAAGAGGCACACATTCTGAGTGGTGAGTATGTGGGGAAAACAGAAAGTGCACAGTGTGGTTTGTGTAGCTGGGCAAAAACCTGAGGCGTTAAACGGTGGGTTTCAGTCTTTCCCACTGAGAGCTTTCCTTCCTCCTCTAAGGGCCTACGTCAGCGACAGGCAAGGCTCTACCTTCACTGTGAAACAAGGTACTTTCAGGAAATCAGCGGTAAACAGGCCACCTTCAAAAGCCGGGTGGGTGGCCCGGGCATCCGGGGTGCAAGTTGACCAAGTAAGTCCTCATGACCTTCAGGGAAACCTCAGCTAGTTACTTGGGGGATGAGGAGTGTGCAGTCGGCGGGCTCTGCCCCTTCCTCTCCTACGCCTGAGAAGTCAGGCAGGTGCTCAGGTGGCTGGAGGAGAACTGTGCGGGCCAGCACGGCAAAGCCACAAGTGTCCTTGCAAACAGGAAGGAAGATTCCACTGGGATACAACACAGCTTTTGGTATGCATACTTGTAATGTCCGCTCTTCATAATTCAGGGGCCAGAGTCCCTCCGGAAAAGTGACAGCTAGGCTATCTGTACAACTTCAGATTTCTGAAAAGCAGGTTTAAAAGAAAAAAACAAAACTGACAGAGGACAAAACAAAACAAAACAAAAAAAAGAAAAAAAACCCCAACCAACCAAACAACAGTGCTTCATAAAAGCAGGGAAATTTGTCTCCTCATCCCCTAAGCCCAGGGCCTGGAAGAGCGCCCGTCTCAGTGCATGAAGCCCACGGGCTAGCCTGGAATGGCTCCGACACAGCAATCCAACAAAAAGTCTCCATAGTAAGTAGAGTAGTCAGTAATGAAGCCGGGAGAATTCCCTCCGATGAGACCGGCTGTAAAGTGGAGTGGGACACGAGGGCACACCTGCCACTAGGGGGCCAGAAGGGCCGCTGGCAAAGGAGTCTGGGGACATCCGAGGGAAAACTGCGTCCAAGGGGAGGGGCCAGGGCCCGATGCCACTTCACAGCAGAAACGACTCCCTGAACCTGAGACCCAGGCTCCGCACTAGGGACTACTCAGCAAAGGTCCCAAATCACAGGCGTCACTTTGTGAATGCTGATAGTACCTCATTAACACGGCAGGAGAAAAATGAAACAGACCAAGGGCTTGCATATTTTAGTAGTCAAGGAACTCTTTAATGTGGGCAGCAGGTGCCGATGCAGCCAGCCTAGAATTTTCATTCTCTACAGACAGGCAATCTTTGTAGTGCATTGTTCCCGTAGAATGTCTGCAAGGATTTTTAACTCCTTGGCTGATAATCCGGCTGGCCTAGAACCCTGGGTAGTACTATTTTATACTTCATTTATTTCTAGCACCTCTAAGTAGGAAGTGATTAATCACTCAGAGGAAGGCATTAAACTTGCAATTTACTTTTTAAAACTGTATTTTAGAAACCATGATATTAATATTGGCCTCTCAGAATTTTAAGAGCACTGGATCTGACTTCACTCTTTTCTCCCACATGTACCCACTTTGTCTTTGCCAGAGGAACCGATGAGATATTCCACATTGTATCTGAGAAAGGTGGATTTACAGAAATTTCAGAAAAAACAAAACGTCTTCTTTCCAAGTTACCCATTTTGATCTTATTTACACTTTGGAAAAGAAGAGACTCCCTTCCATTTTCCTACTGACCTCCACAGTTAAAAGGAAAAAACTTACTGAACATTTTATTAAAAAATGTCCTTACCTTTTACTTGGTCAAAGCAGGCATTTGAGAAGATTCTAGAACATGTTAGATGTTGAACAGTTGTGACAGAAAACTGGCTAGGCTTCACTCAAAATAAACCCTCCCTGCTTCCTTCCTGCAGAAGCAAGTCCTAACCAAGTGTGACCACTGAACACAGAAACCTGCCTTTGTACTTCCATCTAAAATCCCTAAAGCCAGTTCTTAGCAAGGCTCTAAAACTACAGATTTATTTTATGACCAAGCCATTTGAAAACATGGGAAAGATACTATACTTTGCTTTTGGAAACCAGGCAACACCTATCTGCTGCATTACAGAAACCGTGCCATCGAGGAAGCTGGCTGCTGTGCTGGCTGTCAAGTCAGGAAGGTGCACACTTACTGTGCAACCAGCATGCCACCTGTACAGACATGTAGGACATGTACACAAAAACTAGATTTATTTTTTATTATTTTTAAAAGCTCTATGCCCAACATGGGGCTCGAACCCAACAAGCCTGAGATCAAGCGTCCACGCTCCACTGACTGAGCCAGCTGGACGCCACCAAAAACAAGATTTCAATTGCCAAGGGCACTGGAGGACTTACCCAGGGCTCACAAAAATAAGCCTAACCTGGCTTAACTTTAAAAGCAGAGAAATCTCTTAAAAGGCAAAAACCAATCTGTACAGTCACATGCTTCTAAGATGTGAGGGCTTCCGGGGGGGGGGGGGGGCTCAGTCGGTTAAGCGTCTGACTTCAGCTGAGGTCATGATCAGGTCATGAGTTCGAGCCCCGCGTTGGGCTCTGTGCTGACAGCTCGGAGCCTGGAGCCTGCTTCGGATCCTGTGTCTCCCTCTCTCTCTGCCCCTCCCCTCCCCACTCTCTCTCTCAAAAAAAAAAAAAAAAATTGTTATGTAAGTGCCCCAGCTGACTAGTGGGGTGCTAACCCTGACACCTTCCACACAGGTGAGACCACCTGATGTGCAAATACTGCCAAGCTGTTCACACAACGGACTTCAGTGAGGTTGGGGGCAGGGCATGGACTAGTGATCTCCTTCCTCTGTGCATCTTTCAGGTGCCAGTGCTGGGGGGGTCCCAGGTCCACCTCACCCCGCTGCGGTCTTCCCCTTGGAACCAGGAGCTCTGACCACCAGGGAAGCCATCAGTGCCCCTTTAACAAAGCCAGGAAGGAAATGTCCCCTTGGTAGTTTCCCACCAGCCCTAATTAATCAGAACTATTCTTGATTCCACTACAGAGCACATTTTACTCAAAGAAAGGTGCTATTAACATCAGAGCAGTACTAACGCCAAAGTGAGGGTGGTTCTACTGTGAGGTGACCCTTCATAGGACTTTAGCTCCTGCCGTGGCCCCAAGTCAGGCCCTGGGGGAAAGTCAGGAGGGCAGGGGAGCGGAGATGTCAAGGGCATGGAGCAGCAGTGATGGTTCTGGAAACACTGAGGTGGGACTTGGGATTTTGTTAAAAGGACAGGGAAGGGAAGGTGCATGAGAAGAGACAGTTCTGAAGGTGCGCCAGGACGGAGTCCCGCTGGTTCCTGCCACAGCTGCGGCTCGGGAGGCCTGAATTCGGGACAGTGCGCATCACAGAAACCTCCTGGTGTCGAAGTGGGACTCATTCACATTGCAGGTACATGACACGAAGTCTTTAGGGACTAAGATGAAACAATCACCTGTTATTCAAACCAGTGTTCTCCTCTGGTCAAACAACGGAAGACAAGTAGTCCTTCTCTGCAAACATGAGGACGCTTAGCACACCTGATGTCATGTGTATGTACAGGACACACAGAATCAAACGAGGAAGCAAATTAGATTTACTCCTGGGGAGGCATTTGATTTCCTGAATCTCAGGCTTGAATCACTTAGATGTATCATGTAACATGTAACAAATCACACCCTCTCCTTTCCCTGCTGCCCCTCTTTAAGTGTGGTCCAGACAGACAATTAAGAAAAGGTGGAGATTCTTCAATGTCAAATACACCCTGGGCATGAGTGTACTGAGAAACCTCTCATTGCTGATTTTTTTTAAACTAGGCTCCACACCCAGTGCAGGCCTTGAACTCACGACCCTGAGATCAAGAGTCACATGCTGACTGACCCAGCGAAGGGACCCCCTCATTGCTAATTTTAAACTGAGTCATAGTACTGTAGACACTCTCCCTAAAAGGTATTTTTATAAACTACTTAATACATTATGAGATTCTAAAATCAGTAATATATCTTTGATTAAAAAACAAAACCCTGAAGAGATCTGGTATCACCACGGCCTACTTCCTATGGCAACGGTTTCCAATTATAGAATCCTGGGCTACTGGGCCAGTGTATAACTCACACCGCCTTGCCCAACTCAGACTCCGGGATTGCACCCAAAACACTTCCTGATTAAAACAAGGTGGAAGCTTCTCTCCCGGATGGGACTGGCGTTCTTTTCCAACCAGTCTCCCTGGTGAGTTTGGCCGAGTTTCCGAGGACTACACACATCTGAGAAACTGTACTGAATGTTATTCCTGAAGATTAACAGAAATGCTAACAAACCTGAACCGTTAGAGCAGCTGTAACTGAAGGCCATCTGTCACTCCATCTTGGGCGAATGGCTGATAAATGGGGCAGGGGGAACACCTCAAAACCCACTTACATACTGATGCTTCCTTAATACAACCCCAAATGAATAAAATCCCTTCTAAGGCCAAATACTTTTAATCGAAATCAGCTGTTTAAATGACTTTGGATTTTACTTCGCCCTCCATAGTTCACGGCCGCGTCCACCAGGTCTGTGCCCTGAGCAGTAGACACTGGCGTCAACGGTGGAAGCTGGGCACCTCCCCTGGGACCACCTTTGTGCACTTGTTCCCACAGGGCAGTTTATGTGGCCACATGGAAAGGCTGAGGCATTCTTAACCCTTCAAGTCCTTTTCCATCGGTAATTTCCAAGGGAAAACCACACCAATAACCTTAAAATACTTGAAAATTGTTTATTGAAAGCAGAGACAGAGGCTACTTTCTGTGGAGAAGAGTAGAGAACTTTCAGACTCAGGATTCCAAAGTTAAAAAAAAAAGTTAAAAAATAAAATTTACAAGGCACATCTTTAAAAGCTGGCTAAGCCAGAAAAATTTCTGGAAGTACCTGCTTTTATGAACATAGATTGCACACCAAAACACAAGTATGTGAAATTCTTAAGCTGTAGAAAGACGGAATGGACTGAGTTTTATTAATAAGGTCCAAGCTATGCATTTATACAGAAAAGATATTCCTGGCACCTATTTAAAAAAAAAAAAGAAAAAAGAAAAATAAAAAAAGCAGCAGCCAAACTTATACTGGGGGGGGGGGGGGGAGAGGGAGAGAGACAATTTTAAACTCTTTTAAATACTTTTACATGTGAAGTTATTCAAAAAGGCATTTTATATCATGTATTGCATATGGAAAAAAATACTTATTTTTACTCTGGCATGAAAATCAAAAACTTGTCTACAAAATGAATAATTCAGAGTGAGCAAAAATTTAAGCTCACACATTTAAAGAGCAAATCAAAACAAGACGCCAGAAATTAAATGAAAAGTAACTTGAACATATCTTGAATTGCATACTAAAACCCGATCAAAGAATGGAAATGGCGATATAGCTACCGAAGGCAAAAAGAACCTCACTTAGAAAATCCAGGCGGCTGGGGAAACATCTTTAGTAGTGGAGACACCCCCGCTCACAGTGAGTATGTAACGATAAAATGAAAAAAACCTCATCTCTTCCCTCAGAGGAAAGACGGGCAGGGGATGGCATGGGATGGAGGCACCTGCCTGTGCTCCGGACAGAAATCCATGCACACACATGCTCAAGTGACACGTGGGCCCTCCTCAGGACCACCAGCGCTTGCAGGGCTGCGGTGTCCCAAGCACCAGGTGCACGGAACTGCGATACGGCTCAGCACACAGCTGAGCACACTCGAGAGGAGCGGCGAAGTCAGGGCATCTGGAGTCGAGCTGAGATTTCTCCTGTGGTGGTGACAGAACAGGACCACTTCGGGTGTGTGCAGCAGAGCCCGACTGTGGGGCCGTATCCCCGAAGCACCAGGCTCCGGCCGCGTCTGCCTCCGAGCTGGCACCCGGCTGAGCAGGAACGGGCAGTTCGGGAAAGCCGCACGGGGAGTTTGGTGGGCAAAATGTGAGCCCCTAACCCTGGTCAAGCAAAACAAGTCCGTGTCTGGAAGAGGGAAATAAAAGCTCCTGAACATCGCATGATTCTTCAAACCCAATCCGTGTTTGGAAACAAGGTTTAGGAAACTTAAATTCAAGTTCCAGGAACCCTGGAAAGTCTTTTCAGGATACTTCAACAATGAGATACCGGCCAATTCAACTGACCCAAAAACCCTGACACTGGTTTTACGAACTCCTCAGGTACATTTCTGAGCCTTATTAGAATGTTAAGTGATGTCCTTAGGTACTAAACAGAATTTAAGATTTATCCTACATGACTCTCGCTTGAGGGCACAATGAAGCTAACACTTTATATCATTCCAAAATATTAAACCAGGCATTTAATAGAATGAAAAGGACTATATTTAAAAAGCGGTTGCTCTTAAAGGGCCTTTAAAATACATTAGAAAGAATATTGGGATGTGGCACAAATGAATGACAATACTGGACAACACTTCACCATTAAAACCACTTCTCAAGTTTAGACACACCTTCCTGTTGTGCTTAGGACTGTTCTAGCACCTTTCTAGAAAGCATGTATAATTATAAAAGTTACGAATTTGGTAAAACATTTAGGTTCATGCATTCATTCCTACAAAAAAAAAATCACAGAATTCACGATAAGCATTTAAAAGTAGATAATACAACTTTATCAGCTTTATAGTAAAAAAAACAAAAAAAAAACAAAAAAACCCCAAAACCAAACCTGTTTTCATCTGAACACAGTCCAGTTCAACTAAAAAGGTACAGGATCATATGCTGACCCACACCAAATTTAGTCAATGCAGACCTCCGGCCACTCAGGGTTCCTCATACTACCCTGGAGAGGTGATCTGTTCTCAGTCAAAGGGCACAACTTTGCATTTCTGCTCAGCAAATCTTATCTAAGTTCATAATTTCAAGGTGACTACTTTTCGTTGCCGTCTCTAAATCTCTAAGTTCATTAAATATTCTTACCAAGCTATGAATCTGTCTTGTGAGATATCTTATAGGCAGGAATCTACACACAATTTTGTTTTCTAGACCAAGGGGAGGGTTTTCATCTCCCAGAGACTGGGTGACTGCTTATTTGCAAATTCCACCAGAGTTATCTGAAGACAAAAAGGTGGGAGAATACTTACAACTAAAATAACTTACCTTAGAGACTTCTCCTCACCGTCCACCTGACACCCCAGGTCTTGCTGTGACACACACACCACCCTGTGGGGCGTGGGGACCGGCTGTGGCCAGGGCACAGCACGGGTGAGGCAGGGGGGCAAACCTCTACCTGCCCAGACGTCAAACTGTGTTTTGCACCCAGACCAACAATGTCAGTCACAAGCTCAGGAACATTCACAGGAAATAAAAAAAAAAATCAGGCACAGTGGCAGATTTTTTTAATAGTTATATTTCAAACAGGTACAAGAAACGAGAAAAATCTTTCTAACTCATGGCAGGTGGGCCTGGGTGTGCAGAAAGTTACACCGGCACATCCACACCTGGGCTGTCGACATTCCCTCTCATCCGCTCCTGGGAAAATCACCACCACTGCACCAGGACCCTCGGGGCACACTGCCCCTCAAGTGAAGGTCTCATCTGGAAGGCGCTTCCGGCCGTAAAAAAGAAAACGTGTTACAGAAAGCAGGAGCGTCTGCCCCCCTCGCCCACCAAGGGGTCTCACCTTCGGTCCTAGCCTTCTTTACTCCAAAGGGTTCCGGGTCTTCCAAGCATCTCTTGCGATGTGCTCCCACACTAGTATGATTAGGAAATATGTTCTGCTGGCCCCCATTTAAGGTGCCATTATTATAGAAACGGTTCAGATGACAATTCTGCAGGTTCGAGAGAAACTGGGTGCACTCTTGGAAACCCTGGGTGTGGGCAATGTCTGCTGCGGTCAGGCCACTGGCGTTCCTCAGGCTGTGTGACACAAAACACTGAGTTACACCCCGTCGGCGTCCTCGCCTGCTCTCTGCCCCTGCCGACCTGACTACCTCACAGGGCAGCGAGAAAATACACTTACGGCGAGGCTCCCTTACAGGGAGCTCCTCGCCCCGGCTGCGTAACTAACTTCTCTCTTAAGCACGTCTGATTATGAAGCACGATTTGGGAGATAGGCATTTCAAAATCAATACGCTAAACTTTAAAAAGGCATCTTCCTATTCAACTTCTCAAAATCATTTTTTATGTCAGTCTGAAGAACCTAAATTTATGCCAACTTCAGACTTACCCTGAAGCAGAATTCTATATTATCTGCACTTAAGTTTAATAATCCATTCCTTTAGCTTCAGTAAAATCATAACAAACAAACATGTACTGAAATTGTCCATGGCATTCGTAACAATCGGCTCTCTCAAAACAGTGCACTGACAAGCCAGATTTTATGCTAACGTGTGACACTGTAAGTGGAAGTTTAGAAGGCTGTCCTGACGTTAAAATCACTTCTCCGCGCGGCCGGAGACGTGAAGTGCTAAGTTCCCGTGTGTTTCAGGTCGGTTTCTGGCCCTGCCTGGAGCACCCCACAACACGTGCACGGGCCTCCCGGTGGAAGGCCCTCCGAAGCGCCCGCGGCATCTCTCACGGCGGAGGGGGGATTTTCCACAGCAGCTCCCATCAGACTCAAGTACGAAGTGGTGGCAGAGCGTCATGTGAACAATCTCAATGACACAAACAGGAAGGAACCACCTGTGAAGCTCAATTAGGAAAGAATAAATATGAGAGGAACAAAAGCAACTCCCTGTTGAGGTTCCCCCGAAAGACCAGAAAAACACGCGCTCTGTGAAGTCAACCTGTGAACGAGTGAAACAGGCCGACGAACACAACAGAGGCCCCACACCGCCTACTCCTCCACAGAGCGAGGCCACGGGCCCGGTACAGGCAGACCAGATGCGTGAGGCTTGCTTCCCGGGCTAACATCCGTGCAGAGACACCAGAGTGAAAACCACAGATCCGGGACGCACAGGGGTTCCCACCGAGCCTTGTACCCATACTTCCAGCCATCATACTCCCAGAGCTCCAACCTCAGGAATGAAAAAAATCTGTCTATTTTGGAATCATTAACCTGTCTCCACTCTAAAGCATAAGATAAAGAAACGTGTTACAGTTTGAAGAAAGGAGAAAGCCCAAACTTGGGTTGAACAGAAATAAAAGACACAAGACTCGAGAATCCCAGAACCAGCAATGTTTTCTGAAAAGTGTGTAAGGCAGTTGTGTGCAGGACTAACGGGGACTAAAACTGACTTCCTGATTTCACGGCTGTAAATTCTGATGAGTGCTATTCTACAATTTGGTATTATCTTTAATATATGAATTCAATAGAAAAGAAACGCCGAAGAATGGACAGTGTGGTTACGTTAATCTCACACACATAAAATGATCAGACGCTTGGTTTTTGACATCATGTTATTGATGTTAAAATGAGTGTGTGGTTGGATGGTTTTCTGCAACGGTGTATTTCATCTCTAGGAGCTATCCCAAGTGCAGAGAGTCCGAAAAGGTCTACTCCTTCAAAAATGGGAACAGAATAGGTAGCTACATGGAAGGAAACATCTAACTCCTCAAAATGTGAAAAAACGTAGGCCTAGAGAACATACGCCGAAGTTTATAAAATGATCACTCCTGTAAAGAAACACAGACTTGCTCTCCAAAATCATAAACGGAAATGAGAAGCTGCTGCCTGAAATCAGGACAGAGGACGTCGGCAGGAAAGATCCGAGTGAGGAAGAAAAGCACACGAGTTTCTGGATGGTTCATTCGCCACCCGGGACTTCACCGAGGAAAGTGGAGACGCTTAAGGAGACGACTCCAGTTGCTGAAGAGAACAACTTCCCAGACACACTCAAGGGCTTCACTTTCCTCTCAGAAACACAACACCAGGCTGGACTGGGGTTAGAACAGAGAGCTTACTGCTTTCCCAGGAAACAACCTTAACACAAGTAAGCGACAAATCAGCACCAACATCCAGAGAGGAGACCACGGAGCCTGCAGACGCCTGAGAGCAGGAGCGCACGGAGACCTGAGCAGGAAGGCACGATCTCCTCCACCGCAAACACAGTCACTCGCTCGCACACCACGTTTCCAGATGGCAGGAGGGATCACCTTCAAAACTCAAAAGGACCGTAGCCAACTCACGCCATGTGCTCCCCACGTGCGGACCAAGCAGGGAAGAACGAGCAGCCACGGGTCTGGACTGATGCTGGTTCCGCACACGCTTCTGTGGGGCCAGGAGTCAGAGTGATGTGAAAGGGAGAGAAGACGTGCTAGAAGATGTAAGGACAGAACCTGGGACACACGGTGACTGTGGAAGAACTAACCGGGAGAGAACAACTTTGGCAAGATCCCTATGGTATTACCAGAAATGGGGACGTTCACCATCTTTACTTTGTTCCCACTGAGCTACAGAAGATTCCAACTACAGCAGACCCTTGGACAATGAGGGAATGGGGTGCCTCCCGCCCACCACCCCCCCCGCCCCGGTGCAGTGGAAAACTCACACTAACTCTGACTCGCCCAGAATTTAACTACTGATAGCCTACTGTTGTCCAGAAGCCTTACTGAAAACACCAAGAGTTGATGAACTCTTATTCTGTATGTTATACGTATGATGTATTGTATTCCTACCATAAAGCCAGAAAAAAACACAATGTTATTAAGGAAATCGTAAGGAAAATACATGTACAGTATGTACTGTATTTATCAAAAACAAATCCACATATGAACGAACGTGCACAGTTTGAGGGTCAACTGTATATTCCTTCTGTTACCAAGGACTGAATGTATACAACACATGATTTAACAGCATTTATACTCCTCTTGGGCAAAAGGGTCCGTTTATACCTGAGTCTGGTACACAACAGAATCCCGTTTATCTGCCTTCACTCTTCCATTCTGTACTCTGTCAAATGTTCAAGTCCCTGATCCTGCTCTGCTTACATTTAAGAGCGTGGCTTCTCCACGGCAGAGCGCACATTACACAAACTGCCTGGGAAGGAACTCGGGCTCCCTGATCCTGGGCAGGCGCTTTCTCTAGAAATGGCTGGACGGTAAATACTGCAGGCTCCACAGGCCACACCCTTGCTCACAACCACTCAGGCCTGTCCTCGTGGCCTGAAAGCAGCCTCGAACGATACGTACACAGTAGAGCACGTCTACGTTCCAGTGAAATTTCGCTGGTCGACATTAAAATGAGAATTTCATATAAATTTAACTTGTCACAGAAAAATGGTTCTTCTCCTGATTTTTGTTCAACCATTTAAGAATGTAAAAATCATTCTTAGTTTACGGGCCATACAAAAACCAGCAGCACGGTAGACCCGCTGAGTTAACATCTGACCAGTGGACGGTACTACTAACTAGTCCCCTATTTTTATAAAACACGTCTGACCATGTGTTCGTTCCTCAAAGCTGTCTTTCCAGTAATTTTATGTACTATCCAAACAAACAAAAAAACTTTTTTTAAAAAAGTTGCCAAATTGATTACACCACAAAATGTTAAAGGGAAACTTTAAAAGCATGTGAAAGCCCAAGAGAGCATGTGGAAAGAAGTAAGACCATCATTCCTACTCCATCTGAGTGTTTTGTTAGATGTTCTGGTGTCTTGCGATCAGGCAATATGCTTACTATGAAGGAGACGAAAACTGTCTCTGTAAGTCTGAATTCCGCAACCATTTTTCATAGTTTCATAAACAGAGGGAACTTTCACATGTCCTACAGAGGCTGGAACCCACATGGGGTTTCCATCGAAGACTAGAATAAATGAACACTAAATGGAAGAGTTCTCACGGCCTGAAATTTTAACGAAAGAGGCTCATGTCTTCAAATCCTTTCTTCATATATGCTTTCCCACTTGTTCAAGCATGTTTTAAGTTTGATGTTTTAAGAGTTGAAACAGTAATCCTGGTTCAAATGTACCACCAATTCACCGAGCCTTTAAACCTCTGTGTTGCAAGGTCATGTAGGTACTCCACCTAAGCTCTCTCTGCTATGTTCCTGACTGTCAGTGCAAGCCAGGCATGGACCGGGACTGCAAGCTGGCAGGTGGCTACTCTCACCTCCCAGTGCAGCACTGGGTCTGATCCCATGCTCTCTTGAAAGCCAAGCCTTCCCCCTCTGGTCCACAGGTGTTCAGGCCACGTGGGGCTATATAGCCATGTGCACTGCTGACCCCCTAACAAGCTCAAGTGAGGCACTGATACAGATGTTAATCAGAACTGCTGTCTACACACGCTAGTCCAGAGGGAAAGTACCAGTATCTGGAAAATTATTTAAATATACTCTCAAAAGCTGTATTCTGCATGAAAACTGGGGTGGTCCTGAAAGCACACGTTACTGTTAGCCTCATCTTGAAAACAACACACACTCTTGGCATCTCCACGTTGATGCACTTGGGTGAACGTAGATGACGTGTGACCTAAAATTCACCTCTGTCCATTTCTGCAGACAAGAACCCCTGTGGACATGCTGTAATGTCATTCTAAAAGCTCTCCATTCACCCTCTGATTCCAGTTGAAAAATCTCCGAAAATGGGCAGAGATTTGAAAAATGAGACATCAATCAACTTGATGCTCAAACTGGGTCAGTTTGTTGAACTTTCAAAGTTAATTTCCTTTTAAAAAGAGTGGACAGAACCGGATTTTTAGGCTGGTGAGACCAGTCTGCTACAATTTCTTACGGCAGCCATGCCAACAGTGCCTGAACCTGCAGATTCTGGTTCCTGTGACGCTCACCGCGACCGTGAAAAGCGATCTTTGAGCAGGCCACCGGTTTCCTCCCGGGGTGGGGGTGGGGGGTAGGGGGGTCCTGGTACTCGTTTAAAATCGCAACACAGAAATACGAAAGACATCAAATAATCTTCACTGTGAATTATTTGTTCTGCTGAGTAACTGGCAAAATAAAGTGCTATTTTTTTAAACTCTACTGAACTTAAGAGGTAAATGCTTGGAGACCGTATTTCCTGCAGTAAAGTTCTGAACGGAATATTAACACTTACTGTACTGAAGGATGTCTCCCCAAAGCATTTAAAAAAAAAACTCCACCCTGCTGCCAGCTGGTCCTCCGTCTATTTTCCACTTACAGTGTCACACCATGGGAATGTACGAGAAGCCGTTCTAGCAACAACAGTTTTCGCTTTAATTTGAAAAACCACGGATCAGGAAATCACTGAAATAGAATTTTTAGAATCTGAGCTGTCACATCACCTTCAGGATGTTTTCTTTTTGTTAATGCCATGTGACAATACAAAAATAACCACAATTTTTATATAAATAGTATTTCTGTTAAAATTCTGATCTCAACTTAACTATTGTTAGTTACAAATAAAAGGTAGGTATCATAAATTAGGGTAAGCAGAGCATGCAAATCTACAGAGTCTATGTCTGAGTTCCTAGATTAGCATGAAAACCAATCACCGCAACAAATACCTCAACATATGCCTCGTGTGGAGAGAGGAGGCCACACTGAGCGCTCACTGCCACAACCGTAAGGTTTTCGGAGAGGCCCCTGTGGCAGTTTCAGTGGTTTCTATATGGAGTGCTCCCCCTTTCTAGGGTTACTTGAAAAATCAAGTCAATTCGAATTACGTAGCTGGAAAACATTGACACGCGTAGTTTTTACAGATTCAGAACCTTCTTTGTGATTTAAAACGGGCAATGGTTCATAACACAGGAAACTTAAAATATTTGCAGGCAACATTTGGATTAAAAATACATATACATACATGAGGTGCAGAAGCACATGTACTGAGCGTAAGCCACTGGCGTGTGACCACCTTGATTGACCAAGAGCTGCCGCTCCCCAGCACTGCCTCCTGAATTACCGCTAGTAAGTACACTGTGTAGCATGGAGCCAATTTAAATATGCCAACAGTTCAGCAAAAGTTTAACAGTACGGACTAAAACCGTTAACTCACGATTCTGGTTACTTTAAAATTTGGTATGCTGTATCTCAAATACATTAGTAACTATTCCTAGATGGAAATAAGCAAATACATGGAATCGTTAAAAAAAAAAAAAAAAAAAAAAGATAAAAAAAAGCATCACTAAATGTCCATTTGTACAGACAACATTAGCAAACATCTAAAATTTCTTCAGCAAAAGAAAAACATGTGTATTTTTAACCCTTTGGTATCCAAACTCTTAAATTTTGAAGACTTTCTTAAATATAGTCTTCAAGTAACAATAGGAAGAAACTTTTTTAAAGTATTTACCTGAATAAATTTGGTGCCAAGTTTTCATTTCAAGGTCAATATTACTGAGGATAGTTTTATACTGCAACTGAATCCCAATTGTTTCCATACATTAAAGGATGAGAGCATCATTCAAAGAGTCAGATAAAATTAACTTAATATGCTCCCACTATAATTTAGCAAAGGAAAAAGATCTTTGGCTATAGACATCATCGGTTATTTGAAGGCACTATTTATAAAGGCAGTAATTACACAATTATCAAAATCTAGGTGCTAGTCAAGGTATTATGAGATTAATCAAACTTCTAAACTAAGTCTGTCGACAACTCTACAATACTGTCAGTCCACCTCTGCTCC
Organism: Panthera uncia; assembly: GCF_023721935.1. Taxonomy (NCBI): domain Eukaryota; kingdom Metazoa; phylum Chordata; class Mammalia; order Carnivora; family Felidae; genus Panthera; species Panthera uncia. The sequence goes on from NW_026057576.1 coordinate 77,590,348, forward strand.
CGTCTGGCAGGAGCCATCTCAGGAAGGATTTCCTCCACGGTGTCTGTAGCACCTCAGCAAAAGGGGAAAGAGCCAGCAGAGAGCAAGATCAGACCAGTTGACCGCAGGGACAATGAGCTAGGGGAGGCAAGAGCAGGAGGGGAGCAGGACTGGAATGCAGAGGATACAAAATCAGAAACTAATTCAGAGTTCCAATTCCGGTAAATTTCATAGACTGTTATTCTTAAGGGCAAGTAAGTGAACAAATGAAAAGAAACCACAAATTTCAAACATGAATGAATGGCTAATAAAATAATTCTGGGCAAGAGTTGCAAACAAACTTGCCACAAGGAACATCCAATCTGCTCATCACACGCAAATGCCCTAAGGGGAATTCTGCTTCCAGACAGGGCTCTACGGGCAAGGACGCAGGCTGGGTCATAGATATGACCACCACTTTGGAGCCAAACTAAACCAACTGAATTTCAGTTAAGGACGTCTGGAAGTTCGGTAGTATGTATACAGTTTTTGTAACATTAAACAAAAACCTATCAAGACCACAGTGCAGACTTTTGTTCCTACAGCCGACTGTGCCTGTTTTCTAAATTAGGCAAGAGAGATTTTTTTACAGTGAGTCACTGAACTTGCTTACATAAGGCTATTGGTGCTTCTCCAGTTATCTGATGACCACAGTTAAGTTCCTCTTGGGATCAAAACAATTAAGTTAAAATATATGTAGCCCATTAGAAGGTCTGGTCACCATGGAATCAGTGGCCTCCCCGGAAACGCTCTCTTATCCAAAGCCACGGAGACCCTGCCATGACCTAATTACACACTAGTGCCCGTATGTCGTGGCATGGAAAGGACCAGCAAACGTGCCTGAGACCCAAGCACATCTAGATGCACTCGAAGTCCCGCGGAGTCCCTTCAGGTCTACTCAGAGGCAGGAAAAAAGCTATCTCAATATGTGGTTGACGCAGAAAGGTTTTCCACTTTACCTCTCAAGAAAACACTGGTGCCAAAATACTGAAAGTAAAGATAATCCAAGGCTTGAAATGTCAGTTTACAACGTCAGCAGTAAGAAGGTATCCTTAATTATCCGCAGGCAGTCAGCAAGTTTTCAAGTCTGTCTCCAAAATCACATGAAGACTTAATCTTACACTATTACTTATTTGAGTGTCGAAAAGGAAAATGGGGCAGTGACTGTTCACATGCCCTCCGTGTGGGCAGCGTTCAGGTTTGGCCTGCAAGACAAAGTCAACTGTCAGGTAAGCAAGGCTGGGGACAGGGACAAGTAACTGACATATGGACACCCCACACCTGACGTACTGGAGGAGGATGGGGCTGAGGACAATCTGCAGAGATGCTGGTAATTTAAAGTCCACACACACGTAGTGTGCTCACAGAACTGCCACTTACTCCCACGTTATTTTTCTTTTTGGACGTAAACAGTGGCAAATAACAATGACCATCATCTAAGCCAGATAACAAAACCTCACGAGAAAAAGAAAACTTGGCACCAAAACTCAAGATGTAAAATAAGAGAAGGAAAAAAAACAAAACTCCATCAACATACTCACGTGTGGTGCTAGAAAATGTAACACACGATGCACAGCAGCTGACATGCGTTATCTTACAGATGCGGCCTATATTGACAAGTAAGTTATAGAACAAACCATTCTAGCCACAGACGCCTGGTACGCTTGCCCTCACCATTATCTACCCAATGACCAAAAAAGCAGCAACTTAAGACTTTGGCCCCTTTATGCAGCTGATACATAAAAAAAAAAAAAAAAAAAAAAAAGTAGGAATTAATAACAAAATTAATAATTACCACCAAGTGTGACAAAATACTGACATGAGACAGCTTTTAATCTATTCGCAGGAAAAGGAAAAGTTTATATCATCTCCTAAATATCATAGCATGTAGTATGAAGAATTAAGAACCTGGCCCATTCTGAACTGGAAAAAACATAAGTAACTTTAGGTAAGTAAATTAATACTGTCCCCCTGATTGTCTTTTAAAAAACCAAACAAACAAAAGGCATTTTATTTGCCACGACTACTCTTTACCATGAGGAGCATTATAGGAAACAAGTAAAATAGATCTAAGTACCATAATTTGGGGGACACAAACTGTTATTTGTTGGTAGGCTAACAGTGTTAAACTTTATAGTTTAATGTGCAAAACAGATATCAAAAAGCAATTTACAAATTAGCTTACTAGCAAAACTGGCAATTTATCCAGATGTTAAACTAAATAACCACATAAATAACAGCAATAAATAATGATTACTTGTGTGCTCTGTCTCCAGGCCAAAGACTTAGAATTTTAAGAATCGCTTTTGGCTAGGTGGCTCAGGCTAAATATTTCTTCTAAAAACCATCTGAAGGTTCAGGCAAGGGAGATCACCATAATGCAGGGTCTCGAGGGAGAGGCTCTTATACTGAGAAGGAAAAACAGACTGGCACTCGAGGCTGTGCTCAGTCACACTTGGTGGAAAAGAGACACTCGAGGGTCCTGTAACCAAGGACAGAATTATAAATAAAAGGTTCTCATTTTAAAAAGACACCTATTAAAAAAAAGATATTATTTACGATAAATATTTATTGGCTCAAAGGATTAAGCTATTCACTGAAATGAAGAAAACTAACATCTTAGTAATAAAATGTTCAGGATCGATTAGACTATAGTTTAAAAAATAAGTCGTTAAAGAGGTCAACTTCTAATTATTCATTATTTCAATAAATGACAAGTGATTTAATCATTTATTTTATGACTCTGTATTTCATAATCAAAGCTTCTGTTATTAAAGATTTTAGTTTTTAATCTAAACACAGCTAAGAAAACTATGAATATAACTTCACTTTGAAGCAATCCACTGAGCATCGTCTCAAATTGTATAATATATATTCATATTATCAATTGTTTCTACATTACCTTAAATCATAATTACATATGAAGTCACGAGGTTCCCTGCAACGTAACAGTTAACACAGGGCATATTTATCATACTAAATTTCTATGTAAGTAAAAATTCCAAGCCCAAACTAATGACTTGGCTTAACAATATAATACTTAATGAAACAGAAGCTCAGACACTAGGAGTCTAATGACAGCCCCTGAGATTACAGCCTGTAATAGGCTTCACATTAATCTATATGGTTTTGCTGTCCAGGATCTAATTTCAATAAATGTATTATAACACAGAGTCAAAACAATGAAGTGGAAACCAAAGGGTTAAACTAAGTTAGTTTTGTGGGTTTATTTCTCCCAAAGTCTAAATTTTCACATTTCCAATTAGAATAAAGTGGTTTGTAATTAATCCTTATGAGATATTCTAGACAGGGTAAAACAAAAAAGCTGATATTATAGTTATTTTGGTTATTACAGCTCTATAGCTTACACTCAACATTTAAGGGTGAAAACCGCATCCATTTTGTTAATGCTGTGAACTGCAGAAGAAAAATTTTTACAATATAAATCTTTAAGAGAAAGTTAATACAAATGAATTTAATATCTAAGCTAAATGCCCACTGCCATGACTAGCTAATGATGTTTGCATATAAGATCACATCTTCAAATTAATACACTCAAATATTAACACTGTTCTATCAAACCGTAAATAAACTAGCTGATGTAAACTGGGAGAAAACACGATTGCAATGTCATCAGTGTGAAGAACTCAGAATGAGTCTCAAGTCTTTAATGTATATGGTTCCATTTTATGAGAAGTTATAAATCATTAAAAGTCAAAATAGGCTTTAAAACATCTCACATCTGCTAAAAGATGAGAAAATCACAACTTAGAAAAGCAAACTGTCTGCAAGAATTTTGGGACCGGAGAGGCTGGAAAAGATTCTCTAACCCAATCCAAGGCCCCCATTTTGAAATTAACACTGGCAAAAAGAAGTCTGAAGACTTGCCCATGGTGACACAACTAGTTGGTGGCCAAGTCAACAATGCCAGGTTCCAAATTTAAGGAGTTAACTGCCATTTCCACCCTGGCATCCTGTCGTGGCAACAGTTCTGCGGCTGCTGTGATGAAGCTCCCTCCGCTAGTCGTCAACCCACAGCAAAACCTCGCTCACTAACACCAACTGGTCTACAAAGCACAGTTCCATTGCTAATATAAACACAAACTTGAGGACTGCTGCTTGCCCTCAGTGGTGCTTTCTGGAAGCACAGCGCCCTGACTACATCTTCGGGGGAGGAATGTGCGGAGGCACTTACTCGACGTGAGCCCCGTTAGCCACCAGGGCGCTGACGCAGTCCAGGCTCCCAGAGCGGGCCGCCTTGTGAATGGGGGTCTCGCCCTCACAGTCCTGAAACAAGAAAGAGCACACGCAAAATATCAGCTCCAACAAGACTCTGACGTTTGGAATAAAATACGTGCCTCATTCACCTCTGAAACCAAGCAACATGGTGAGTCAAAGTGCAAGCAGGGCACAAAGAAATGTGGCTAGAGATGCGGGAGGGAAAACACAGTCCGCCAGGGAAGGGGCAGGTTCGCCTCGATTCCTCGGTCAGCAGGGACGGCACGTACGTGCAGGACAGAAGTTTAGAAATGATCTTATGCTAGATCTTAGCACGAATGTGTCATATGTAAAACCCCAAACAACCATCCTCTAACAGGTTAAAGAGAAAAGAGTAACCAAGGCCAAGAACACAGGACATAATGTCAAACGTCTGGTCTGGTCCACGTCTACCACAGGGCTGGCCTGAGCTGGGGCATCACCAGTGGCTCCTTTGCATTTTCTGCCTTGAACTTGAATTCAGACCGTGATGGTGGAGGCTAAAGGGTCAGGAATGAGGAGAGAGAGAGAGAACACAGGGCCGCACACAGCCAGCTTCACATCCAAACTCAGGATGCGTGTGATGGGCAACTTTGTCCAAGGACTGGGAGAAAGTCTGTGTCAGAGAGATTCACGCTGGAGACGGCAGAGAGAGACCAGACCCTGGGGAAGGACTCTGAAGAGGAGTTAGTTCATAGTTCACACTGTATGAATGGGAAGAAATCCGAAACACAATTTCATTCATAGGTTCTCGGGTACAGAGGAGGTAGAGAAAGATACAGCAGACAGAGAAGGAAGTCGTTTCTGTTGTAGGACTTCCTGCCGGGGAAATGCTGACCGAGTCCTCACACTTCACCGTCCCTGGAAGCTGAACTTGGCAGCAGACGACCGCACGTAACAAAGGGGGGGCCGCTGTGCACCTGGCGCGGCGCTCAGAGAGCAGCTCATTCACCAGCGAGACACAGCAGGGGGCCACTTCTTCCGGTGCACACGGGCTCGCACATGGGCTCGCAGGGGACACTCCAGGGTGAGGGGTGGTAGCTTATTTTCCAGAAAGATGTGCTCTGAAAGACTCTGGTGTGCAGTGGGGAGAAAAAGTGTGCACATTACTTTAAAAAAAAAAAAAAAAAGCTCAAAGGGGGTGTAGAGTTCTAAACAGAACAAGCCCATTTTTGAAGCAAGAAACACAGAATCCCATGTGGCTACACAGGAAACCATCTAGTGAATGGAGACCCTTAATAAAGGAGAAACCCATCTCTATCCTCCCAGAAAGGTGGGGAGGGGGGATGGGAGGCACATGACAAGGACAAATAAAGATGACACAGAGGTATGGCCAGGAAGAGTGGAATGGAGATGTGGGAGGGGGCGGGGGGGTCGTGCCACCCCTGACTCCCTCCCCCAAGAAAACAGGAAAGGGTTTTTTCAGCTCTCTTTGCAGCAAGGAGAAAAGGCAAAGGTTTGCTCTATTACGTCAAGACAGCAGGACAGCAACAGACAGGACAGAGCAAACCAGCTCCTGCTCTGTGCCCTGTGAGGACAGCACCGACCAGCCAGGCAGGAAGAGCAGACACCACAGAAAAGTGCAGCCAGAGAGGAAGACTGAAGAGCCATTTTAAGGTTACTCAAGGCTCAGGTTCAGGCCAGTCACATTCCAAAAATATCAAATATGGTGTCGTCTGATTCCGGAACTATTGTGGGCAAACTAAGAGAGGAAAGTGGGAGAGGTGCCAGGAGTGCAAAGACAGATGAGTCACCTTGCATTTTAAAGAAAGAAAAGTCTAGTTCTAATCCAGTTACAAGAAACTAAAAGCGCTATCAAATTCCACCAAAGTTCTAGGAAGATATTAAAGGCATGGCCTGTAAATAATACGAAAAGTGATGCCCGTGGGTAGTCCGCGCAAAGTGACCAAGAACAAATCCCCTGAAAACTAGCCTCACTCCCTCTCTGGGTAAATGCACGACTCTGAGCCTTCAGACAGGACATCTGAGTCCAGTAACCCCATGTGCCAAGTTCACAGATAGCAAAGGAAGTCTCTGTGAAACTCGAGAAAAATGAATTTAGAACAGGTAGGAATTAATATGCCACAAGATTAGGTTAGAAGATGGGTCAAAACGGGGGCATCCAATTTTGGCCTAGGTCATGATCTCGAGGTTTGTGGGTTTGAGCCCGACGTCAGGCTCTGTGCAGACAGCTCAGAACCTGGAGCCTGTTCCACACTGTCTGTCTGTCTGTCTGTCTCTCTCTCTCTCTCTGCCCCTCCCCTGCTCATGCTCTAAGATAAACATTAAAAAAGAAAAAAAAAAAAAAGATGGGTCAAAACTAATAAAACAGTTGTAAGAAGAAATGCTAGGGGAGGTTCAAAACCACTACACACACAAACAGAAAACTTTAGAGAACCCTGGACCTGGTTTTCTGACCGTCTGTGTGGGAGATGAGAAAGTGTCTACCTTAGGGTGAGTCAACACTTGCTGGGGGTGGCTAACGAAAGGGCTGTGTGACCTCAGAGGTCGCTGGGTGCCTGTCCCAGCAGGCCAGCCGCTAATCCAGAGCAAGCCGGCATCTGAGACTCAGCCTGCAGCCTAACACATGCGTAACACGGGAGACCACAACTGAGACCCTTTCAAGAACAAGGGCAGGACGCTGGTAACCCCAGGTGACCACCTTGGAAGGGAGAGGACTTGAGGGGAGCGACAGGGAGTGAGGTCTGGGGACTCCTGTCCTGGGAGCAGGACGCTGGAGGGTGTCCACACAGGACTATCTAGAGCAGTCCTGTCGTCCAGGGTAAGGACTGCGCTGCTGTAACACGTTACCTGAAAACGGACTCTTCTAGATTTAAAAAGATCTGAAAGGCAGCGCCAATTTCTTTAGATTTTCTTCAGATGTCTGTAAATTAGATGCTACGTAACAACTGAATGAAAATTAACCCAATGTTCTAAATTCCACATTAACGTTAGTTATTAATCACTACCATTTGTGGATGATCCACATTCTGTCGACAAGGAGACTGAGCCACAGAACAAGGAGCTGCCCCAGGCCAGAGAGTGGGGGAGGTGGCCACCCCCAGGGTTCTGTCAGGAGGTTGGGGAGGAGAGAAACAGCACCGGGACAGGCAGGTTGGGACAGGTGACTCCTGGCGCCATAACCGTGTGGAGCAGACAGCCAGAGCCTCTGGTAAGAGCAGCGGCATGTGCGGTCACTCCCTGTCCCCCGATCCCTGCTCTACAGCACTGATACAAAAGCCTTTCCTCAATCATGAGCTTGGAGGTGTGCAGCTGAGTTACTGGGAAGAGAGGGCTCACAAGCTGTTACATCTGCTTCCCATCAAGGGATGAATCTTCAGACAGAAACGTGGAGAATAAAAATGGTTTTGCACACAGTAGGCCCCTGATGATGATTAGTAGAAAAAACATAAAACCAGGGTAAAGAGAAAACTAGGAAGGCATAAAGGCATCCCCACAGAGCCTGAGGCACAAGCCCCTTAGATGAACTGACCCTCAGGGCAGGGTCTCCCCCTGGGGACCACTTTGGTCAGACTAGCCTGAGTCGTCTACACCTGTTCACGCACGAGTCCCCAGTAAGCACAACTCTCTCCTTGAGGTTTTTTCAAGGAAGTGAAAAGAGTAGTGAGAACACACCATGAAGCACATGCACGTGCACACTCATGCTTGCACACTTCAACACACAATCCCTGCACGCCTGCTGTCCGGGTGACCACACGACACCTGCTACTTAACTGCGTCCGATCTCCACCCCCGACTGCTCCCTGAAGCAGTCCTGACTCAACACTGGTCGGCTCGCTCACCATAACTTAACCACGCACAAGATTTAATAGCCACTTCTTCGCCAGCACGGGTGTGTTTCACAAGGATCTGTGCACATGAAGCGAAGGCAGCTGTGAGCAGGGGAGCCAGGAAACCCGGGCTCCAGGCCAGACTCCTTCAGTCACCAGCTGTAACTGGGGGCAAATCACCTGGGGTCACCAAGGCTCTAAGTCCCCGAGCAGGTGAAAGCACTCTGTAAACAGAAAGCCCTGCTCTGTGAAGGGCCTATTATCCACAAGTAACTCAATAAACAGAAATTCCAGTTAGCCCAAAGGTTAAGATATCAAACTCTAATTAAGGCCTCACTTTAAAACTCAACACCATGTAATTACAAGTAGAAAAAGAAAATAAAAACCAAGTTAATCATCAGCACTCCCTTACCGGTTTGTTAATGCTGGCTCCAGCTTGGATCAACCAGATGAGGCACTGAGGGTGTCCCCCGAAAGCGGCGATGTGGGCTGGGGTCTGTGCGTAGCGCGTTGTGGACACGTCCAGAGTGGCCCCAGCTCTCACCAACTGGATCAGGCAGTCCAACTTTGAAAACAGCAGGAGGGGGGATGACACGCGTAAGTGTCGTACACTATTAAACACCACACACGCCATTTCAATTCTGTGATGCAGATAAGTGGCATTTTTTTGTTACCATTTTTTTTTCCGTTTAAGGGAACACAAGTCGTTCCTTTGCAATACAAATTGTAAAAAAGCATTTAAAAGTTATTTTTCCTTGTCCTGGTAAAAAAAAAAGTTCATACGCAGGAAGAAAAGTAAAAACTGTTGATGTCACACAAACTTAAATAAAGACCTCTCTGCAGTCTGCACATGTCCATACGACGCAGCTTCGGGGACTCCGGTGAGAGGCCTATCCTCCAGACAAGTCAGGAACAAGATGTGCAGAGTGAGAGGTGGCACTCAGTCCCCCACCCCCGCCTGAGGGAGTAAAGGGCCTCACCAGTGACTAGGAGACCACACTCCACAGCCAGGCACCCATATCATCCTAGCTCGTCACACTCAACAGATGTGCAACACATGCCTACCGCGAGCCGGGCCTGCGGTCCCAGATGGCCTGTGGTCCGCAGACTCACACTGACAACCCCCACCCCCACCCCCGTATGTCCTCAGACCACGGGGCCGGCCCCCTTTACCCTCTTGAGGCACAGGGCAGAGCTCACAAAAGAGCTCTCCCTGCCAACGGCTGTATTCCGGGAGACAGCCCTCAGAGAAGGACAAACGGCCACACCCCAACCTCACCCCACAGCTCTTATCGTCTTTCCGCGACTTAAGCTCAGGTCACCGTGATCACCTGTGCAGGAGATGAGCCCTCATACTTGGGAGCACCCAGATTTAAAACACGCTCTCTCGGTCTTCTAGGAACTGGAAATCTGGGAGTGACGGCTCATAAAGAGACACACCGTTGGTATACTTTCACACACCAGCTTTATTGATGGACCCAGTGAAAAGTGACAGTGCCAACAGAGACAAACAGGTGTCAAACCCCAAAAACGGCGGAAACAAGGATGAAAATCTGCTGGTGTGCCAAAACTGGTTAATCTCATAACATCAAGAGCTCCTTAGACTTAACTCTGTCACCTATGTGTTCACTTTGGCAAACTGGGTTTGGAATGCTGGAAAGATACTGTTCCATGTGACAACTTACAAAAGCAAAGTGTAATTAGGGATTTTAAATAATGCCTAGTTCTCGAGGAAAAAATAAGCCTCACAAAAGGTCAGGCAGCGCGCATAACTGGCATATTGATAGGAACACCAGCTTGAAAGTTGGGAATAGTTCATAACGTGCAGGCCTAAGGACAGCAGAGGCTTAAATGTACAGAAAAGCAGGGAAGCTGCAGGCGATGGGGCAGGAGGTACTGGACTGAGAACCCGGAGCCCTGACTCCTGGCCTCATTTCTGCCCCAACAGCTTTCTCACACTGAAGTAACTAACTGCCTCCAGCTATATTTGGTATCCAAGGTTAACCGACAGGAGGTGGAGACTTTCAAAAAGTGAATTCAGTGGGTTTTACTTCTTACTGCTCATAAAATATACATAACACACAACTTACGATTTTTAAAGCATGTTCAAGCCCTTATAGCTACTTGTATTCCCTAGAGATACCTAGGGGCACCCGTGGGTTGGTAAATAAATACTCTGAATGAATGTCTGTAAGGCTGTTTTAAACACCGTCCGGAATGTACCAGATTGTCATGCAATACTGTGTCACTCTCAACTGGAGAATAAATCAACAGGGGAGCCTTTTCGAAAAACGCTGTCCTTGCCTGTTACGGGGTGGTCTTCCCCCAAAACACCGAGGGACAAAAGACGTGGAGATCCAACGCTCCGAGTTACCCACCATGTAAACATAAAGCAGAGCAAGACGCACTACAGGGGGCAGAGCCTCAGATGGGGACACACAGGGCTGGGGGGGTTGGGGGAGAAGGGCCAGAGGGGCTCCTGTACTCGCGCCTGCTAGCAGGTATGGACGGGGGCTGGCGCGGGGACCCCCAGCGGGCACGCCCTTCCAGACCCGGGCTGGGGTCCTAACCCCCTCTCGTTTCCTCCACCAAAACCACTCTGACTCTCCCATTTCGTGAATCACAAGCGCTGTCCCAGAAGATACACCTGTACTGTGAATGTAGCCGCAAGGAAAGCAGCCTCACCGGCTAGTGACAAAAACACGTCCCTGAAAGGAAATAACTCACTTCACGTCACTGCACGCTTCTCCACAAAACCCTTTCTCCATTTCGGCCCCGGCTCCTCGCTTCACGGGAAAAGCCATTTTTCTTACACGTCCGGAATTCTGGTACATCAATCTCTACCATTAAAGCGCTGAAATGCAGCGTGGATCTCAGTCGCTGACTCGCCCTGAGCCGGTGATTACGAAGCGACGGAGAAGGGGACGCAGAGGACCCCCCCGCCCGGAGGACTCCCAGCAGCCCGGTGCAGCCCCACACCAGCCCCGGGTCCAGACAGCTCGGGCCCCGCGGGTGTCCGCCCCCATGGCGCCGGCAGCACGGCTCGCAGCTGACCGCGGAGGCGCGAGCTGCCCAGCCCGCCGCAGCCACCAACTGCCTCCGCCAGGCGCGGCGCCCCCGTGAAGCCGGCGCCGTTTGAAACTTGCGCCGCCGCACATGCGCCCGGGGCCCCTCGGGGCGCCGTAGCCGCGGGGCCTGCTTCCGCCTCGCACTCCCGGCACGCCCTGCGCCCCCCTTGGGGCCCCGACCGTCCGCGCCGCCGCACATGCGCCCGGGACCCCTCGGGGCGCGGGCGCCGCCGAGACCCCGCTTCCGCCCCGCGCTCCCGGCACGCCCCGCGCCTCAGCCCCCACCTTCCCCGACCCACCACGGGAAAGCTGCGGAAAATGGCGCCTTAAAGCGCCCGCGCCCACCTTGCCGAAGTGCGCGGCCCAGTGCACGGGCGTCCAGCCGTAGAAGGAGTCTTCGGCGGCCAGGTGGGCGCGCGGCGTCTGCTGCAACAGAGAGCAGAGCGCGGCCAGGTCCCCGTCGCGGCAGGCGCGGTGCAGCGGGAAGCGGAGCGACAACAGCTCCTCGCTGGAGAAGCCCGCCTCCACGCCTGCGCCCGCTCCTGCCGTCGACATGGTCCGTCACCGGAGAGCGCGGGCTAGCTGGCCGAGAGGACCGAGAGGACGCGCGGGTGAGGACCGAGAGGCCGTCGCCTGAGCACAAAGGAGCTAGAGTGCCGCCGCCGCCGCGTCCCGCCGGCTGCCGAGCCGAGCCCAGCCGAGCGCGTACAGGGGGCGGGGCGGGGGCGGGGCCTACCGCGGGCAGGTCTGAGGCCCGTGCCCGCGGACGCCGGGTCTGAAGGTGGGGCCTGCAGTGCCAGGGGGCGGGGCCTGGTGGGGCCGAGGCTGACTCGTGGAGCAAGAGCGGGCCAGGGAGCAGTGGGCGTGGCCTAAGCGGAGGCGGCGCCTGGAGAGCAGGCGAAGTGGCCTGGAGCAGGGGGCCGTGCCCAGCTGGTCCGGGGTTGTGGGCCTGGACCAGGAGGCGGGCCGGGAGTGGGGCGGAGCCTGGGGAGTCTGTGATGAGGCCGGGGACAGAGGGCGGGGCCTAGTGGGGTCCCGGATGCGGCAGACGCCTGGAGCGGGAGGTTGGTCGGGAGAGGGCGGGGCCTGGGAGCGGGCGAAGAGCCCGGGGGTAGGGGGCGGGGCCTAGCGCGGTCGGAAAGGGGCTGATGCTCCGAGCCCGAGGCTGGCCGGAACCTGGAGCAGGGGGCTGGGAATGGGGAACCTGGAGCCGGGAACGGAGGGAGGGGACTCGGGCACCCGGAACGGGGACTTGGGATCCGGGAACGGGGAGTGCGGGGGCGGAGATCCCGGGGGCCCGGACTGGGAGGCGGGGAGCGGGGAGCTGCGCCGAGGCGGATCCCCGGCCGCGCGGGTGGGGTCGGCCGGCTCCGTCCTCTCCAGGCGCCTGCCTGTCGGGCGAGCTTCGAGAGCAGCCAGCAAAACCCTGGAAAATCCTGTCAGTGACAATCACAATGAGAATCACAGTTTTCTTAACAGATTTTTTCCTCTGATTATGAGTAATACGTGAATATCAATAATTTCACTATCGAGGAATAACTACTATCAACGTTTATGGGTAGTTCCTTACAGTACCTTTACCACATAGTTTCGTTATATATATTATTTTTCCTTGTATATATTGCCTTTTTTCCTTTTTTTTTTTTTTTTTTTTTACAGAATTCTGAATCACAGTAATTCAACTTTAAGTAGGTAACCAGATGTCTGGGAAAATAATGGTGCATGAGATAGCACCTGGCAGCATTAGTTAATAAGAAATTAGGCACCTCGTGCCTAACAAAGGAAATTGTTAATTTATGGTATAAACGTACAACACATTCCTCTATTCGTTAGACAAACATGTTGATTACAATGCGAATGGAGCACTTTGGGAGGTGCCCCAGATGCAGTGAGGGAAAGCAGCAGTATTTCAATTCAGGGGGTGATTAGTAATGCATGGGAAATATGAATGAGGCAGGTTCTGTTTCCTTTCCAGGAATTTATAATCTAGTAGATGAGGCAGGGAAGAATATTTCAGTAGGCGAAGCAGTACCTTTTTTGTTTGGACCAGAAAGGTAGAAATATGCTGTAAACTCATTGCAAGCTTGAATTCTGGAGCAGACAGAATTCAACCATTTTTCTTTTCATACACCAGGTTGATTTTAATCTCATTATGTCTGTAAGATGTGCACCATAATGACTTCCATCCTTCCTGGGAAAGCAGCACCCCATTTTGTAAGATGCCTTGTCATCTGTAATAACTAGAGGGAGGGATTACTTATGCCTCTTTATAGTGCCTGCTGCAGTGGACAGAACTGAGACACAGATAAGCTGAGAACTTGCACAAGGACAAACGGTGTGCCTGGGGCAGAGCTGAGAATAATTGCCAGACCTAGTTTCCAATCCAGTTAGATTTTTTTAACTTTGGAATATATTTTGCATAAAGAGCCTTAAGGCCTAGGAAAATAAAGTAGGTTATAGTGGCACCATACTTAGAATGCCATCTTTCCTCAGTTAAGGTTACTTTCTGGTTTTCAGAGTTGCTAGGAGTATGTAGATATTTATTTATTTATTTTTATGTACATATTTAAGCTGAAATAGATCGTCAACCTAGATATGATGATGGGTCCCTAAGATAGCCTGCATGATAATTGTGGATGGAACAGTTATAAAGGTGTCCAATGAGTACTCCAAATTCCAGTGTTCTGGTTGGTTGGTCCCAAGTTTTGCCCAGCTCATTATTACCAATTATGGATTTTCTTTGGGATTCTTGTTTTTAAAAAGCTCTGGGGGAAAGGGAGGAAACCAGATTCATCACTCATGTGCTTTGATTTATTTGACAAAGCAACCATAAATAAGTGACAGAACATTCTCTTCTTGACCAAACTACTCTGTCTCCCCCCAAATTTTGACTAGGCTTAAATGTTTGGATTTGTGTATTTGTCTCTGCATTGTCCAGTTTTAGCAAGACTCCTGCTAAGTTGGTTGAGCTAGAATTCCCATCCCCCATATCAGATCGTCTTTGATATCTAATCAGTTTCTTCACCCCCTAGCCACCCCCAAGTGGTGTTGGCTCAACCCAGCCTGCCTTCAGCAAGAATCCTGCTGGGTCAGTTTAGCCAGAACCTGATGGTTAGCTGACCCTGCTGTTTTGTCGTAGTAATTTTCCACCCTCCATCGCCCACCCAGGGTAAAGAAGTTGCCCATGCTGTTCTCAGAGCCAAGTCCGATCTCTCACCCCAGAGTCGGATCTCTCTCCCCACTGCAAGCAAAAGTGGGGTCCTGGTTCCCACTTGCCGTAGCCTCCTCTGAGTACAGTCCACCTTACTATGCTTTAACACGTCTCAATAAACGATGTTTTTGACTAATAATCTTTTTCTTTAACATAAGCAAACTTGTGTATTTGAAGAGGTGATTCGGAAACATGAAAGAAAAGAGGAAGACCCAAAATCCCAAAGTATCAAAATAAGATAACACAACCCCCCCCCCCCCCCCCCCCCCCCCCCCTTAGGATTGCATTGTGTGAGAATTGCTTAAATGGGTTCAGGTGAAGGCTCGACCCCTCAGGTGAAGGGCTCGGGTGAAGGCACGTCCCAGTCAGAGGTGCGCAGAACTGCCCACACGCTGTGGAGACATCAGTGGGGCTGTTTTCACACTTGGAACAGGACACGGTCAACGCCGTGTCATGGGAGGGGAGACTGCAGAAGAAAGCAGGACCCAGGCTATGCACCACGCTAAGACACTGTCCTTCATTACTGCAAGTGAGAGGCTTTGCTGTGATGCCAGGTGATGGGTGAGGGCTCAGAGGAAGACCCACATCCGATTTGCAGCTGGCTGTGTGTGGGTAGCCCACTGGGACGGTGCCCTCAGCCTGGGCTGCAAAGTGGGAGCACAGCCTTACTGTTCTCTCTCGTCCATGACCCCCCCATCTACCTCCCTCCATGTGGCCAGATCCATCTTTTAAGAAGGCAAATACACTTAAAATTGGACACCGAGCAGTGTCTCGGTCTGTTCCAGCCTGCATAACAAAGTACCACAGACTGGGGGGTTTAAACAACCAACTGGAAGACTGCGAGTCTGAGATCAGGATGCTAGCAGGGACCCTCTTCCTGGATCACAGATGACATCTTCTTTCTGTGAACCCACTCAGTGCAGAGGGAACCACCTCTCTGGTGTCTCTTCTCTGCGGGGCACTGACCCCATCATAGACGTTATCCCACCCTAATCACCTCCCAAAGGCCCCACCTCCAGATAGCATCACGTTGGCGTGAATTTCAGGGACACAGGCATTCAGTCCGTAGCAAACGACTTCCCAGACTCCTGTCATTCAGATACCACTCCCACGTGGATTTTTACCACTTCTGCGTGGACTTTTGTATCCACAGAGGATCTGTGCTATTAATAATTTTCTTGAAATAACTTCATTTTTTGGAATTACTGACTTTACGTTCTCTTTATTAAGAAAACACCAATGAGTTTATGGTGCCAACTACATTTTCCTCATTTAAACAAATCCACAATAAAATAACACATGTTCACGTGCTTCCCAAATCAGTTCCCACAGTTGGTGGTGCTACACCACACTTTGGAAATTGCTCCTTGGGAGCAAAATCCCAGATCTGTTCCTTGGCCTGTTGACATGCCTACAGCCAGGGACTGCCTGCCTCTCTGGACTTGTCTGTCCTCCTCACAGGCTGTCCAGGGAGCCCTTGAAACCAAGGGTGCTTCTGCTGAAGGCTTCCACCCCATCCCCAGCGTTTCTTTCCCCTGTTGTGACCAAATCATGCCTCCCTGAGTGCTTTAGAATGTGACCTGATTTGGAAATGGAGTCATTGTAGATGTAACTAGTTAAGATGAAGTCATAATGGGGCAGGCCATCCCCAAACCCAATGTGACTGGTGTCCTTATAAAAAGGGGCATCTGGACACAGATGCACACATGGGAAAAACACCATGAGGCAGAGATGGAGGGGTGCAGCAAAAGTCAAAGAACCCCAAGGATGGCCAGCAACACCAGAGGCAGGGGGACACCTGGGGCAGGTCCCCCATCACGACCTCCTTGGGAGGTCCAGCCCTGCCCACACCTGGCCTCCAGAGCGAGAGGGCTTAGATTCAGGTTGCCCAAGCCTGGTTTGCTGGGCTTGATTGTGGCAGCCTCAGGACACTTGCCCAGGACACAGGCTCTGCTGGGGAGGCTCCCCCACTGCCCCCTGTCCCCTGCCCACAATCCAATCCAAGTGCCTCTCCTTCCAGAAGCCTCCACCAGGCAACAGCTGGAGCCTCCTTCCCCTCTACTCCAGGGTTCCCAGGTGTCTGGCATTTTAGTTTCCTCCCACCCTTGGATGAAAACATTTAAAAACCCAGCAAGTAAATGTTACTCATTTTTAGTCATAAAAACTTGATTGTTAACAGGCCTTTTCTGAGATGGCCTCTCCACTTCCAACAGGCCTCTTGACGAGTAGAAACATGCTCCAAGCTTGCTTCTGGTGGCTCCAGGTGGGAAGGCAGAGAGAGGTGGCCTCTCTCTGCTCTGAAAGGGAGCCCCCAGGCAGGGCCAAGAGCTTGCTCTGCAAACCAATGTCCTGTTGAATAAAGTACTGGACGGATGCCTTTCTCTCTCGCTCCCTCCACCTCTGTCTCTATGTCTGTCTGTCTCTCCATATTTCCATCATTGTCTCTCTGTCTCTGTCTCTTATTCTCCATCATCACTGTATCTTTCCTGTGAGGACAGAGCCCCACCCATGCTGAGCCTACAATACGAATTTGTTGAGTGACAGGAGGCTAAAGGCTGAAACTCAGATCAGTTGGCAGCTCCTTGTCAGGAAGGGGAGACCTGCTGTGGACCAAGGATGTCAGTTATTGAGCATCAAGATTCTGGAATCTTACTGATTGTCCTGCATCTTACTCCTGTCTTGTGAAAAAAGTGATTAGTTGCTGTAATGGGAAAAATTCATTTTTTTTCCTTCTGATGTAGAAAAAAACCCAGTTCTTCCTCACTGTGTTTCTTCCCCATGTGTCTCCTTTGCCTTCACAGAGAACACTTCGCTTCTGATGCTTGTGGTCACCAAATGCGTGGAGGTTTTTCCCCCACACAATTCTCTCTAACACCAGCTCAAGTCTGACACCATCGACCCGGAGATGGGACCAGACCCTACAGGTTAAGGGCTCAGCCCCACAAGACTGCCCCGACCTCCACTTCAGCTGCCACTGTCCCCTGTGCTTCTGACTGACTCACTACAGACAGGAGGCTCCCACAAGCCCCTTCTAAGGTTAGTTTGCTAAAGCAGCTCACATAACTCAAGGGAACACTTAGAAGTTTATTAAAGGACACGAAAAAAAACCCCACAAATCAACATCCAGGTGAAGGGATGACAGGAAAAGGTCAGGAAGGGGCTCAAATCCACAAACCATGAGATCATGACCTGAGCCAAAACCAAGAGTCGGATGCTTAACCAACTGAGCCACCCAGGTGCTCCAATGACTTCAACTGAACAAAAAGGACCAGAAATGAAGTAAAAGATAAGCTATAGGTCCACGGAAATAGACTGCAAGTCATTTAACAAAGGACTTATATTCAGCATATACAAAGAACTTCTACAAATCAAGAAGAAAGACATGAACAACAAAAATGGGCAAAGATATGAATAGGCAATTCACTGGAAACACAAATATCCAATAACCAAGACATTCAGTAACCAGTGATTTCTCCTGTCCTACTGAATGGATTAATCCTGTCCACAGGCAAAAATTTGCATGGATGCTCTACCTTAGGACAACAGCACTCTTTCCCATATGTATCTTTCCAGCAACTGTGAGTATTTCTATTTCCCTTCATCCCTAATGTCAAAGAATTTATGTATAGTTGACACTTGAGCAATGCAGGGATCTTGGGCACTGACCACCACCACACACAAAATCCACATATGACACTGACTGCCCCCCTCTGCAACTTTACTACTAATAGCCTACTGCTGATCAGAAGCTTAACCAGTAACATAAACAGTCAATTAACACAGATTTTGTGTCCTATGTACTATAAACTTTATTCTTACGATAAAGTAAGCCAGAGAAAAGAAAACCTTCTTAAGAAAATCACAAGGAAGAGGAAATACATTTACAGTGCTGTGCTGCAAAAGACCTGTATGTAAGTGCACCAGTGCAGTTCAAGCCTGTGGTGTTCAAGGGTCAGCTGTAGTTTTTGCCTTGCACTCCAGCAGGGCATCAGTCCCCAGCAGTCCTGTGGAATAGCTCCTGGCAAACTCATCACAGCCTCCGGGTTTGCCAACCCACAGTCTCTGCTAATCTTGTCTTTCAGGGTGTGGAGTGGCTGGGCAGCTGGCTCCTCTTGGGAACATGATGTCCTGGCTTCTGTGACTCTGCAGCTTTCCTGTGCAACCTCCAAATGCTCAACGGCCCCAGGCCTCGGTCCTAGACCCTTTACTCTCTTTACTTTCTTCCTGGGTAATCACATCGAATCCCATACCTTCAAGTACTGTTTACATACTGATGATTCCTAAATTCATGTCTCCGGCCTGGACCTTTCCTGCAGCCCAGACTCCTAAACCCAGCAGCTTAGTCCTTATCTCCATTAGGATCTCTCCTAGACAACTCCACTGATGCCCCAAATGGAATTCCTGAGTCACCCCTACACCTGTTACTCCCACTCACCGCCCCACCCCCACTCTCTGTCTCTGTGAAAGACCCAGACATGTCTACCCAGGGGCCAACGCTATGCTCACTGTAGATCTCGGTGGCTCTACCTCAAATATGTCTTCAGTGCACACGCTTCTTTCCATCCCTACCACCCCAAGCCATGCTTTCCTGCTTAAACCAGTGTGACTGCCTCTTGGCGTTTCTTGTTCAGGATATAAATCCAACAATAGCTCTGGCTTAAAACCTGCCAATAGCTTTCCACTAACAGTAAAAGAAATCCACATGGCACAGACTTGAATGTGGTTAGTAAGATTGTGGAACTGAATTTAACACTTTATTTATATTTTAAAAATGTTTTAATGTTTATTTATTTTGAGAGAGAGAGAGAGAGAAAGAGAGAGAGAGTGCTTGCACAAGTGGGGGAAGGGCAGAGAGAGAGAGAGAGAGAGAGAGAGAGAGAATCCCAAGCAGACTCCATGCTGTCAGTGCACAGCCCAACGTGGGGCTCAATCTCATGAACCATGAAATGATAACCTGAGCTGAAATCAAGAGTCAGACACTTAACCAACTGAGCCACCCAATCCCCTCAATTTGACATTTTATTTAATTTTAACTTATTTAGATTTGGATTTAAAAGCAATTATTGGCAAAAATTTAAGAGTCTAAACAACTTAAAATCAACTTGGATATGAGTACCTGCTCTTTCTACTGTAACCATCGTGAAATGTAAACGCAGATCAAATATTCCCAGGGAAAATGTAGCGCTCCCATTGAGATATGCCGTACCTGTAAAATGGACCCCGGATTGGTAAGAGTAAAAGAATACAAAATTCTTCATGAATAATTTTTAATATGGAGTGCATATTCAATTTGTAACATTTTGGATATGTTGGGTTAAATAAATTATATCGGTCAAATGATTTTCACCTGTTTATTTTTACTTTTTTTTTTAGCATGGCTCATGGAAAAAATCTTCCTTATATACGTAATTCTCACATTTTGTTTCTATTGGTCAGCTTGGCATGTATTATCTATCCATAAATCAATGTAAGTAGTTAGGTTTTTTGTTTGTTTGTTTTCTCTTCTGGGGGAATACCAGCAGTTTCTTTGTCTGAGTGCTGGGCTTGACCTAAGGCCCATTTTGAAGAAAGGCATGAGTATCTTTGAAGAGTAGGATCACCGGCAGATGGTAAATGCTCCTGAGGACTCGGGAGGAATGAGAGCATGAGCCCAGGCCAACCAACTGCTCTGCCCCACGGTGGGCACCTTCTCCCCTCCCCCAGGCGGCACGGGCAGCATCCTGGACTGTTCACACGGTGTTTCTCTTTCTCTTCCTCCCTCTCTTTTTGCTAAGTATGTGTGGTTGAAATTATATAAGCTAAATGCAAGTAAGTTAAATATGCATGGGATATGAGGCAACTTTCAGTTTAAAATAACTATAATGTAATCTTGCAACTGTTTATACTTCTAAACAGAAGTATAAATAGACATACCTATTTTCACCCTATAAATCGATGTGAGAAATGGTTTTTCACCTGTGAGTTTCTGGGGGGTGAGATGTTAGGGACATATATATTTTTTAATATGTCTATAGTACTTGACTTTTTAATGTTTATTTTTGAGAGCGAGAGAGACGGAGAACGAGTGGGGGAGGGGCAGAGAGAGGGGGAGACACAGAATCCAAAGCAGGCTCCAGGCTCTGAGCTGTCGGTACAGAGCCTGACGTGGGGCTTGAACTCACAAGCCACGAGATCATGACCTGAGCCGAAATCAGATGCTCAACCGACTGAACCACCCAGGCGCCCCAAGTACCTGACTTTTTAAATGAGCATTTTCCGGTGGGGTGATTAATGGTTCTTATAACAAAGTCTAGACATTACAGAAATACATAAAGTAGATAGTGAGATGAAGGTCCCTCATAATTCCACCCCAGTGATGGTCACACGTGTTGTATATGTTTACACACACAAATGTAAGTATTGTTACACATTAATCTACCCATGGTGTTTCTGGTAAAATAGACTCCTCTTACCCACAGTGTCTGCACCTAAAATTGGTAAATTTTAGGCAGCTTTCCATGCTGGCGGTAGGCATCCCTACCGCCCTTTCTAAAAGCCACGTGGTTTGCCAGTGTCTGTCTGAGCATGATTTATCTTCCTATCCTTTATAGATGAATGCATCTTTTTTTTTTCCTTTTTCCAATTATGAGAGATGTTGCAGTGAATACATTTATATACAGTTCTTGGCATACTTGCCCAGTTTTCTGAGATGGAATCCTGGTCGATTTTCTGCACAGTTTAATGGCTTTACATACATTTCCAAGTTACCATTCAGAAAATGTGGGCAAATTTACACTCCCGCCAACGATGTTTGAGCCTGCCTGTTTCCTCACACCTTGGCCAATACTAGGTATTAATCGTATTTTTAACTTTAGGAAATCTGATATGCAGAAACGATTCATCCAGCAAGTATGTACATCATTAACTTACAATTCTAAAAATATGAATGAGACTGCTACGGAGGGTCTATGTGTTTTAGGTTCCTGTGTGTTACGTATTCCTGCCGAGTTGCCAATTGGTTCGCTTGGGTTATTTGTAAATGTTCTGTTAATTTATTATTTAAAAACATTTTTTTTAACATTTATTTATTTTTGAGAGAGGGAGGGGGAGAGAGAGAGAGAGCGCTAAGAAGGGGCAGAGAGAGAGGGAGACACAGAATCTGAAGCAGGTTCCAGGCACCAAGATGTCAGCACAGAGCCCGATGTGGGGCTTGAACCCACAAACCGTGAGATTATGACCTGAGCTGAAGTCCAGCGCTCAACGAACAGAGCCACCCAGGCACCTCTGTTCTGCTAATTTATAAGAGCCTTTTATATTTAAGAATACTGATTCTGTCATGTTACAGGGTTGTCTTCGCTATTTTAATGTCTCCCTTTCCTTGGCCAGACTCGTCTGCTTTATGCAGTCAAGTCTGACCACGTATTTTTCTTCATAGTTGCTGTCCTTGGAGTTGTGCTAAGAAAAGAATGCTGAGATTATGACAATATCCCTGTGCTAACGATCGACTTATTGTGCTTCTGCTGTGGCGTCCACTCTGTCACAGTGGGTGGGACGTCCTGACGGGTTTTCGGTTGCCATAGACGCAGTGCCCAGCTTCAGGAGTCGGGGCTGCTGGAGGGCACGTGACAAGGGACACCGCCCGTCCTGGTCTGGCAGGGCCCTGTTTGTTCCTTCACCCTTGCTCTGTGGGGTCTGTGGCGGTAGGACGATGGGCACACGCAGAGGGACAGGCCGGCCTCGCAGCTCCTCCCAGCCCCCCGCGGACCATCTTTCCTGCCGCCCTGCACCTGGGGCCGACTGGTTGGGCACCTTCCCCACCGAGCCGGGACCCTGGTCTCAGGGACAGGCCCTTCTGAGTCTGAGGGCACCCTCCGTCAGCCCCGGGGTCCCCTTCACTGCTCTCTCTCCACCTTCACCCTTGCTCCCCGACCACATGGACTGTTGTAGTTCAAGTTCCTCTGTTTAAATGAGTGGCTGGACCCAGACTGGCACCGTTGCCTCCTGTGTTCTCCCAGGCTTTGTGGTGCTGATACCCTTGATATTTACATCTTGAACCCATCCTGGGCGGCGTGTGTTAAAGCTCTGACTTCGTGCTTTCCCAGGGGGCTCGTGCACTGTCCCCAAACC
Source organism: Panthera uncia (assembly GCF_023721935.1). Lineage (NCBI taxonomy): Eukaryota > Metazoa > Chordata > Mammalia > Carnivora > Felidae > Panthera > Panthera uncia. The sequence goes on from NW_026057576.1 coordinate 77,612,799, forward strand.
TCCCGTGTGGCTCTGCATTGACCGTCTGTCGTGTGCACCACACATCACGACTCTCAGGATTTCTGGACACCCCACTCCGTTCCGCTGAGGTTCTGTCTGTTCCTGAGCCACAAGTCTAGAGCCCGTAGCTTCATAACACACCGCTTGCCAGACCCCCTCTCATGTCTGTGTTCCGAGAGGACATCTCAACAACCACCACCCACTCCCTTTCTCCCCAACATAGATGATCTCGGTCCACAACAACGTTTAGAGATAGCAATACAACGACCGACGTCCTGGAAAACTAAAAATTCTAACTTCCCAGGAGCAGAAAGGAATAAATGAAGGCACACGACGGTTGGGGATTATCCCCAAGAGCCTGCTGTATAAAACCCGACGTGTTGTGCACCTTCCCAAGCCATGGCTCTTGCACCCAAAACACACATGACGACTACTTATTTTAATTTGCAGAATTAACATCCCAAATGCAGCTTCAAACCAGGAAATGATGCACCGAGACTGGTTTGGAACAACAGGAGCAGCCCCCTCCGCTCTGCAGAGAACGGGACGGGGCAAAGCGGCAGAAGCCCCATCGTGGAATCGCACGTGGGAGCCTCACTCTCACCCTCACCCTCCTCCAGAGGCCTGTATCGTCCTTCTCTCCTCCTTCACTGGTTACTCAGAAGACGTGGGGTCTTCCCCTCCCAGCCAGGGCTAACCGGCCCTCCCCGCGCTCTTGACCTCAGGCTGCCACCTGTGGGGGGTGGACCCTGGGCATGTATATCCTGCGGGTTCTGTTTCTCTGGGGAATCCCGATGGGTCCATAGGCTGTGAGGTTATGTTTCTTCAAAGTTCATCCTGTTAGACAACAGTAAGGTTTGGACACTCATTTTTTCAGGCTCAATTACACTTTCATTGTTTGGTTGGAGTATAAGGGAAAAAACCACATCACCTCTAAGTTAATATTTAAATGTGTTCATTTTATTCGGCACTCCTTGAATAAAGAGATTCTTCTTTATAGAAAATAGTGATTCTATTTTATTTTTCCTCCTAGTGGCGGGGTGAGTGGATGTCCCCTCAGGCAGTCTTGGCTTCTCAGTTCCGGCTCTATTTCCCCTTGTGGTGTTTGGCTCCTTTGAACAAACGCCTGTGCTTCTGTAGTCTTTGCTTGAGAGTGTTGCCTGTTTGGAAAGAGGAGATTTTCTTGAGAAATCCTCTGTGTTCCTAGGAAGCTGGTTTCACACCCTCCTGTGGTTCGCTCACACGGGTGTGTACTGGGCCGAGCCCTGGGCTGAGAGACTGAGGGGCACCTGACCTACCACAAGAGACTTCCTCGGGGTCGTCCCGGGTGTGGCCCTCCCCCAGGTCCAGGGCGGTGGGAATGTGTGTGGGCACCTCAGTCTGCCCCCGGCACCCCCGTGGGGCAGGTGCTCTGAGCACCCCACTTAAGAGAACAAAGAAGCTGAGGCTTAGGATGTGCTGTCCCCTGCCCTGGGTCACCCCAAGTCGACACAGCTTTTTGGGAGTCAGTTGGGGATCTGAACCCAGGTCAGGCCGACTCCAAATCCTGCACTCTGAGCCGCTGTCCAGCCCGTGGCAGGAAGCCTGACCCTATGTGCACTGAGTGTGCACATAGATGAGCCACTGAGTGTGCACATAGATGAGCCACTGAGTGAGGGGGACTGTCCTCACTTTCCCAAAGGAGCCATGAGAGGAGGGAGTCCAGGTGGGGGGAGTGGGCTTGCAGGGATGCAGAGGACAGCAGGGGGCAAGCCGGAGCCCCGAGAGTTCAGGGCGAACTCAGAGGCACTGTTTGCAGGAGGGAGAGGGGGAAGGTGTGGGTTCGGGTGAGGGTGGCAGTGGGCCAGGTGGGGAGAGCCCTGGCAGGATCTTGGGGAGTCCAGGCCAGGATGCAGAGAGGGGAGGAGCTGTGGGGAGGTGGTCACAGAGGGAGGACCGGGTGGGGGCCAGGCCGCACCCTTTAATGCCTCACTGCCACGGCCTTCTGCCTCCAAACCCGGTGGGGGCCCCTCTGAACACTACTGGGCTGGGCTGGGGGTGTCCCCTCCCCTCGGGGGCACCCCCTGTGGACGCAGTCCTGTGATGTCAGGCTCTGGGAGGTCAAGGACCTCGGTCCCTCCCGTGCATGCACCGCTGGGCCCCCAGCCCTGGCACCAGAGGAGTGCCCGCCACCCATCCCCCAGACAGGCAGGCCCAGGGCCAACGTGCAGGAGCCACAGCAGGTGGAAAGGCCCTGCCTCAGACACTGGAGCCATAGGGACATTCCTGTTCTCACGACAGAACTCTCAGGACCCGGGAACTGGGGATTTGGCAAAGTCTCCCTGACATCTGACTAAAGCAGCAGAAAGCGGCTGGATGTCAGTACCGGTCGGTAAGTTTGTGGCGGGCGGGGCAACTGCTCACCCCCCTTTCAACCCCCGACTGCACTGGGCTGTCCCACTGGGGGGAGGTGCAGACCGTGGGGACCTGCAATTTCGGGGTCCCAGGGCTGGCTCTGGCCCCGCACAGTCAGAGTGGCTCCTGGCTGCTTGGTGACCAGTCACACAATGCGAGGTCTCTAGTGACCTGTCTGCGGTTCCACCCTGCTGGGCATTTAAACAAAGGACAAAATAGCAGGCTGGCCTCATAGAGGATGACGGGGGGGGGGGGGGGGGGGTGCGGTTTGAAGGAGTGGCTGACCGCAAGACGCCGGACCCAGAAGTGTCCCAGCAGGCTGGAGCGGAGGGCGATCTAACCTTCCCCTGGAATGTGGGCGCCTCGAGGGCAGGGGTCCCTGTCCACGGTGCTCAGTCCCCAGAACTGGGAAGGGTGTGGGCCCGTGGTAGGTGCCCAGTGAGCACTGATGGAGGCGAATGAAGGTGGCCAGGTGTAAGTGTTTGGTCCTGCACTTGGCTCTATGAGGACCCAACTAATGGGGCTGCACCGAGGCCCGTTTACAAACCCCCGGAAGTCTTCGCTAACACTAGCTTGAAATGTGGGCGTGATGCGCCCCAAACCCGGTGGTCTCAGGGTGCGTGGACCGGTGTGTGGTAGAAAGAACTCGGGAGGTGCTGATTCGAACCGTCTACAGGACTACAGAGTCTACCTGGGAGAGGCTGGGAGGCCAGGAGAAGGACTGGCCTGGAGAAGAGGCTCAGGAGTGTTCTGGAAAGTTCCAGGAAGAAGCACGGGGCCGCGGCAGAAGCCACCAGGGGAAATTCGTGGACCAACTTCAGCAATTAGGAAGTTGTCTGAAGGGGCAGGGGTGGGAGGAACGGAAGGGCGGAGGGCGGGGGCGCTCAAAGGTGTGGGACTCCCCAGGTGGGAGGCTTGGGGACCTTGTGGGCCTGGTCCTGTGGTATGTAGTGGTGGGCCCACAGGTCCCAGGGACAGCTGAGAAGGGAGGGGACACCCACACGTGGCCCAGGACTCGTGGAATTTGGACTCAATGGGCCAGGAGTCCTGCACTGACAACACAGGAAACCCATGGGGGTCCCTGCCAGTCTGCCCAGGGACTGAGTCACCTGCCCCTCCAGAGAGCTGTCCCCTGGAGCAGACGGTTTACTTCTCTCCACGGCGGGGGCAGGAGCAGCCGTCCTCCACACTTACCTGTCACCAAGATGGCCCCAAGTTCCGTTTACCTAAAGCTCTTCGAAGGTTGTCAATGATTTTTTCCAGAACTGCTAGGCTTTTAATCTGATAAAGTGTCTCTTTCTCCTCTTCTGTGGGAAAAATTAAGCACAATGATCAAGATTTAACACACAACTGTGGTCTAATTCCAAACTCCTGTTTCTCCTTTCAACCAGGCTGTCTGGAGCTCAGCTGGGGCTCTGGGCCTGTCCCCTGCACTGCCTCCTCAGGGCTCATGGCCCCGTGGTTTGTGGCCCTGCATGGACCTTTCATTCCCTCCCGTGAGCTCAGAAAGGGGCCGGGATGGTCAACACACACACTCTGTCTGTTCGTCAACCAGTTCACAATGGGGCTGCGTGTGCCGCTTTCCTATACCATCCCCCATGCCGTGCAATGTCTCTTAGCACGTGACAGGTGTCATCACGAAGTCAAACGTAAGACTGTGCTACAGAAGATCAGCCATTGGGAAGAGGAGAAATTCCACTGGCAGTCCCACCATGGCGCTTAGTGGGAGAGAAGGGCTCCAGCCCAGGAAGGAGAGCCTGTCAGTTTCCAAGAGGTGCCCTGCTGTGGCGGCCAGAATTTCACATTAGAGATTCATTCCTTGGAGCCTACTTTAAACCCTCTTTGCCGTGCTGTCCCCAGGTGTGGCGTAGGAGGACGACATTGTGGTGTCTATACTTTTTTGTCTCTGGGGCAGTCGGTGGTGGAGCTCAGCGTAGCCCTGAGCAATGAGTCCTCAACACATGGGGTTGCTTGACCTCCCTGCTGAGAGCCCACCCATGTGCCCGTCGGGGCGGGGGCTGGAGCTCCGGGAAATGCCCCACCTGTGGCCACAGGCCCAGGATGCACACCTGCTCCCAGAGGGGCCTGCGTGTTGCGTGGGCTCGGAGAGAAGGGACGCCTGGGGGTGCCCAGCTACGCTGAGCCACAGGGCCCCCGAAAGGTTCCTGGGAGCGGGTATCGGACCGTCTTTGATCTGCACGGTCATTTCTAGTGGCTCAGCCTAAGACCCTAGTCCTCAGGGAGGTGTTCTGATAGGACGCTGTCACACATGCTCCTGGAGGGGCCACCCCAGCGTGGCAGGGTCCCAGAGGCTCGTGGAGACCACCTGCCATGTGTCCCACTGTGGGAGTTACAAGGCATGTCCCCACCTTCCTGCATGGGACCCTCAGCCTGCTCCTCGCTGAGACAGCAGGGTGAAGGAGACCACAGCCGCAGGCCAGCTGGGGCAGGTGGGGCAGAACCCGGGTTGTCCCAGGTTCCCTTCCTCTTCCAGCTCCTTGCGTCCCAGTGATGCCCCTAGGCAGAGGGGTTGGGGGCACAGCGACCTTGCGTAGCCCGTCTATGCAGGTGTTGTTACTGTGATTTGAAGGAGACTTTCAGAGTCCCCCCTCTCTCTGGTTTCCCAGGATGAGTGGTGGGGCTCCCCTCTCACCCACCCTCACCCCCACTCCCAGCCTTCCCTGCTGGGGGCCCTGGTGCCCCTATGCTTCCCTCTCCTTCATTCCCTCTGTCCCATTGGTTGCCAACGTCTTAAGAAAATTTCCTACAGGGAGGAAGAGAAATCAGATGGATTCTGATGTTTGTAACATGTGGGTCCTCTAAGTGGGGACCCAGAGCAGGAGCCCTGCCTGGGCCCGAGGGTGCTGTGGCTCCCGGGCGGGCAGGTGGCCTTCGTCCTGCTCCTGGGCCATGGGGTGGACTCTGGGCGTGCAGCCAAAGGGCCCCCGAGGCTGGTTCGTTTCCTGGGAGGTGTCGTGGCTGCAAATTTTCAAACCACCTGCCAAGTGTGGCTGGTGGACCTGAGAGTCAGCCCCACCCGACCTGGGCCCCGGTGCAGCCCTCTGCCCAAAGGGCCGGAGCTCCACCATTAGAGATCCATTCCTTTGAAAGATTCCCCTTGCCAAACTTTGCCTGCTCAAACACTAATAAGCAGCAACAGAACAGCCCCCTGACATGTTGGGGGCCAATGGCAGCCATCCTAGGCCATCGTGGGACACACCACTGACCTGACAATCAGACTCAGAATGATTCCGTGTGTTCCTTATTCCCCGGGGAGGAGACAACTGAAGTACCTAAGCGTCCCAGTGAGGTCGTTGGTTGAAAGGGGAAAAGGGAAGAGGAGGGCCCCAAGGAAAGGAGGGCACACACACAGAAAAGGACGTTAAGGCAGTTGATGTTATCCCAGAGCCGATGACAGATTTCAGGAGGTGGGCACGGCCCAGGACAGGCAGCCTGAGCCTGAACAGGCCGCCGCCTCCACCTGGTCCACCTCCACTGTTGTGCGCTGGGACAGGGGCTGCCTAACCCTCCGGGTCGGCTTTCCCAGATCAAGCAGATGGCTCAGGCCTGAGGACAGAGGAGCTCGAGGTGAGGCGGTAAGGGTCAGGTGGGACGTCACCGGGGAGGAAGGGTCACTTTATCCTGCCTCAGGCTGCATTTCTGTTAGCATTTTCTCGTGGCTGGAAGGTCTGCATTTCATGGAATTTAAAAAAACAAAAACACTATGTGGGAATTCTGGCGGCCTCTTGCTACCGTGAGCCCCCCACCCAACCCAAACCTCTGCACGAAGTCACACGGGAGCCACCTGAGGCTCCTGGAAAGAGATCACACGCAGGAGGCTGTGGAGGTATGGATTTCACGCGTCTGTGTTTGTTGCCTTCCTGGCTTCGACCCGGGTGTCGGCCCGGTGCGCTGCGACGCAGTGGCAACGGCCCCGGAGCTCTGATAGAAACTCCATGTTTCTGGCCTCAGGGAGAGGAACCCCTGGGAGCAGAGCGTGCATGAGGGGGCTCAGGAGGGAAGAACTCCAGAAAGATGGCTTTCCTGATTCGGGGTGTGAAACCCCACCCGTCTCAGCCTCCTCCTTTAGCTGGTGGATACACGGGACCCTCAAACCAGCAGAGAAGAGACAGACTCAAACCACCACTCACAAATGGCAAGATCAAGTACACTGTGGAAGCCTAACCAGGGGGGATGGCTTGCTAAAATAAGAACATTAATGTTCTCCAGAGGGTTCAATCGAAAACAGCATAATACTTACAATGCCCAGGAATAAACACACAATAATTCAATGTATAGAGAATCAGAAAAATATCACCAAATTTCAAGGGAAAATGTAATTGACAATACCAGCTTCTAGATGACTCAGATGTAGAATTATTAGGCAAAGACTTTAAAGCAGCTATTATAAACATGCTCCATAAGGTATAGAAAAGCACTAGAAGTGAGTGAAAAGATATTCTCTGAGAATAGCAGGGAAATAACTATGGTCAAGAATCGAAGGAGAATTACAGAGCTAAGATATACAACACCTGAAATGAAAATTTTACTGATGGGCTCAACAGTAGACAGAGATACTGTGGAGGAGCGAGAGAGAGAAATTATACAAATGGAAATGGAAAGGAAAATATGTAAAAAATGAACAGAGTCTCAAAGACCCACGGGACAACATCACAAGGTATAATGCATGTGTGTAATTTGAGTCCTGGAAGAATAAGAGAAAAATTTTGGAGCAGAAAAAATATTTAAAGAAAAATATCCAAATAGTCACATAGATTTTTTTTTTTAACGTTTTTATTTTTGAGACAGAGAGAGACAAAGCATGAACGGGGGAGGGTCAGAGAGAGGGAGACACAGAATCTGAAACAGGCTCCAGGCTCTGAGCTGTCAGCACAGAGCCTGACGCGGGGCTTGAACTCACAGACCGCGAGATCGTGACCTGAGCCGAAGTCGGCCACTTAACCGACTGAGCCACCCAGGCGCCCCTAAGATATTTAAATTTTTTAATTTATCAGAAACTTTTCCAAAAGATGCAAAGTAATGGTTTTACTGGTGACTTCTATCAAACATACAAGGAAGAAATGATACCAACCTTACTCAAACTTTTACAGGAAATAAGAGGCATTACTGCCTGACTCATTAAATGAGGTTAGCTTAACTTTAACCAAAATTTGACAGTAATGTTACAAAAAAAATAAATGAAAAAATTACAAACCAATATTTCTTATGAATATAGATGCAAAACCCTTAGCGATATTTGGACATAGGTGAAAAATACTGAGCAAATATTTGCAAGTTAAGTAGCACAAAACTGAAAAGGATAATACGTCATGACCAAGTAGGTCTTATCCCAGGAATGCAAGGTTGGTTTAGCATCTAAAAATCAATGTAATTCACGATTGTAACATAATAAAGAAAAAGAAGTGTCCATTTAAATATATGCAGAAAAAGCATTGGACAAAAGCCATAATAAAACCCCTCAGCAAAATAAGAAGTGAGAAACTTTCTCAGGCAGATGAAGTGCATTTACAAGAAACCTACAGCCAACCTCATTCTTAATGAGAAAGGACTGAACTGCTTCCTACTGAGGCCTGCAAGGTGAAGGCGCTCCCTTTCTCCACTTCTTTTTAAGACCTTACTCCTATAGTATCGGTGTGATTGTGGGGTCCCCCTTGGTCCCGAGAGAGACAGAGGATGAACGTGGGAGGGGCAGAGAGAGAGGGAGACACAGAATCGGAAACAGGCTCCAGGCTCCGAGCCATCAGCCCAGAGCCCGACGCGGGGCTCGAACTCACGGACCGCGAGATCGTGACCTGGCTGAAGTCGGACGCCCAACCGACTGCGCCACCCAGGCGCCCCTCTCCACTTCTTTTTAAGACCTTACTCCTATAGTATCGGTGTGAGTCAGGGGTCCAAGACAGTTTCTAGTTCATTTCCGCGTGGCCCCCAGCAGAAGCCGGTCATCACATACACACCTCCACCTGCCCCCAGAGCAAGCGCTTGCTCTGGTCTCCTGTCCCGCTCCCTGTCCCAGGTGAGCCCTGTGGAAAAGAGCTGAAGAATAGAATTAAGATCCTGAGTCTGGGGCCCAGCTACGCAAAACTGACCTACAGCCCACACTTGGCCTTTAAGAATTAGCAAAACATTGGCTGGTTTCTTCTTACCCACTTGCTTGGTGGCCACCTGTCTTTCCCATGCTCCGTCAAAGCTGACACGGACCTGTGTCCCGTCCCTCCATGGAGATGCTCATCCCTTGTGGGAATTCAGCCCACCTGGTTGCCTTTTGACTTCGGCTCTCTGCTGGGCTCAAGAGAAGTCGTGGTTTTGTTGGTTATTTGCCTTTTTGTCATTGTTAGGGTGTGACCAATGTTCTTGGCAGCTTTCTTCCTAAATAGAAAAGTCCTAATGTGTGCTTATTCTATACTTTGAGGTTGTTCTGTTACGTGCTATTTTTAGTGTGTGTGTCACCTCACACGTTCCACAGGTGAACTGGAGGCTCACCTCCGGGAGGGCAGTGGGCTAAGAACATCACGTGCAGCCCGGTGGAGGGTATGTTCCTTTGCTTCTACCAAGTGTCTCAGCAGTGTCAATGCCAGACAATGCCTAAAACTGTGTTTCTCAGCCTGATGTGTGGAAAGGACTGATTCAAACCATAACTCCCCATGAGCCTGTGTTTGTAAATTTTCAGGCAATATCAACAGGCAGTTGACTAACAGGAGGAAGATATATATTAGTGACATACATCGCAGACAAAAGACTAATATCCTTAACATATAAAGAATTTTTAAAAACTAAGATATAGGGCCACCTGGGTGGCTCAGTTGGTTAAGGGTCCAACTTCAACTCAGGTCATGATCTCACAGTTTGTGAGTTCGAGCCCTGTGTCGGGCTTTGTGCTGACAGTGTGGAACCTGCTTGGGATTCTCTCTCTCCCTCTCTCTCTGCCCCTCCTCTGCTCTTTCTCTCTCAAAAATAAATAAACATTTAAAAAATTAAGGTATAGAAAAATGAGAAAAAGGTATTAACAGATCACAAAAATACATTAAAATGACCCATAAACAGGGGCACTTGGCTCAGTTGGTTAAGCATTGGACTTTGGCTCAGGTCAAGATCTCATGGTCTGGGGTTTAAGCCCCACATCAGACCCTGTGCTAACAACTCAAAGCCTGGAGCCTGCTTTGGATTCTGTGTCTCCCTCTTTCTCTGTCCCTCCCCTACTCATGCTGTCTCTCTCTCTCTCAAAAATAAATATTTTTTAAAAATAACCCATAAACATTTGAGAAGCTGTTCCAACTCATTTATCTGATCGTCAAAGCTGTAAAAGTAGGAAGACTTACTGTCACCAAGGCTGCAGGGGAACAGGCCCTCACACACACCGCAGGTGGGAGCACAAATGGGCACAGCCTTCTGTGGGTTATTGGTGGTTCAAATGTGACCACATACACACTCCTGATTTCACTCAGCAGACCATGTGTAGACGTCTACCCTGAAGATGCACATCCAACAACATGAAAAGACATGTGTGAAGGGTACCCAATGCAGCACTGTTGGCGAAGTGTTGGAAACAATCTGAAAGCCCATGGGCGGGAGAGCAGTTAGATAAGCTGTACTCTGTCCACACGATGCAGATCTAGACAAGTGTAAAAACCAGTAATGAGGAAGCTTCTGTAAACAGATGTGGAATAATTTATAGCACAGATTGTTAGGTTAAGAGAGGGAAGTGCCAGATATCCATACTGTGCTACCTTTCATGCACAGAAAAAGAGTTATAAGAAAATACACACGATCAGACTTCAGTGAAGTGGCTTAAAAACATTTAAGAAGACATACGATATAAAACAGTAAACTGAGTAATCTTGTACCAAAAAAGGGTCATAAACATGTACCTGCTCATTTGTGCCCAAGGAAGCATGGGAAGGATAAGGCAGGATGATGAGGCTGGTCCCTGTGGGACGTGAGGCAGCGGGTGGACAGAAGCAGGGTGGCACCAATGTTAGGGGCACAGCGGAAGTGGAATTCTTAGATGCAAGACTTTTTGTATTAGAATCATGGCTATATACTTCAAAAGAAGGAAGTGACATCAACCACAATGAAAAGGGACCCAAAGCAGAATAGTACAAGTCAGTAACTAGGAGGGCGGGAAGAAAAGAGCCTGACGAGGAAGTTTGGAAGGAAGTACCTGACGACATATTCTAAGGCTTAACATGAAAGGCAGTACACAAATCTTGCCTGCTAGTTAGTAAATCTGTTTTTCGCAGGGTGGGGCTACACCAGCAATTCTTGGGCTACTTCTGTGTTTTCTGGGACTGAGCAAATGCACGGACTCTAGTGGGGCAGGAGGCCCAGGATTCTCACAGACAAAAGGAAGGAGGTAGGATGAGCCTCACGGGCAGGTCTGGGACCAGTGGAATGAGTCTGAATTCATGATGCCCAACATCTGAGCAGATAGGTGTGGAAACACAGATCTGTGCCCACACACATCTGTCTTGGCTCTGTCCACCGGGGGGCCTGGAAACAACACCCCACCAGAGCAGCAAACACATCCAACCCTGACTTTGGCTTCTAACTACCCCTCTCCAGCATGGGGGAGCAGGGCTCTGTGCAGACCTGGCTGCTCCCAGGGCTGGGGCAGGGAAAGTGTGCAAGAGCAATGCCAATGTGTCGAGCTCCAAATAAGAAAACCAAAGAAGCAAAATGCACAATAGTAGTGGTTTGTAACCCACTGAATAAAGTGAAGACCAGTATGTTACACGGATCTAAACATAATGGAATCAACAAGTAGATAAAGTCCTTTTAAGAAAGTACAGCTCTTCCTTGCAAATGTAGAAGGAATGGTAGAACTAGAAAATCACCTTGTGGCAAATACTATAGTGGTAATTCTTGCAGTTAAGAGGTGATGGATGCTGGGGCGCCTGGGGGGCTCGGTTCAATGGCTGCCTCTTGATTTTGGCTCATGTCATGATCTCATGTTTCATGAGATTGAGCCCCATGTTGGGCTCTGCTCTGAGGATGGAACCTGCTTGGGATTCTCTCTCTCTCTCCCTCTCCCGTCCACACACATGTATGCATGAGTGTGTGCTCTCTCTCTCTCAAAATAAATAAACGATTTTTAAAAAGGAACAATGGATGCTAAATTAGTGGTGAAAATATGGTGAAAAGCAGGGTATTTTTACAGTCTGAAAGTATCTCCCCCCAAAATACTAATTGTTTACACATGGAAAAAAAATCAAGTTGATTATGGAGACACCGGGTATACAGTACCTTGAATAAGTGATCAAAGTGAAGTGAACACCCCCCACCCCGGGTAATGAGATAGTCTACATCATGCACATCCTCATGGGACACACGAAGGAAGACATAGCATCAGCTCTTTAACATTCTTGCCCCGAAGGCAACCTGAATCTAGTCGTGGGGAGAATTCAGACAAACCCAAATTGAAAGAGATTGTATTAAGTAGCTGGCCAGTACTCCCCAAAGTCATGAAAGACAGAGACCAGGTAACCCCCCAGGCGGGAACGACAGATGTGACGTCACCGGTAGCTGCCATGAGGAATCTGAATGGATCCTGGAGCCAAAAAATGGCATTGGGAAGATAATTGACAAAATTTGGACCAGGTCTGTAGGTTACCAGGCAGGACTGCATCAGCGTGGACTTCCCGGTTTTAGTAATTGTACTCGAGTTACGTAAGACGTTACCACTGGGGAAAGCTGGGTGGAAGGAACACGGGAAACTCTACCACTTTCCTAGGTTGTAAGTCTAAACTGGTTTCACAATGGAGCTGTTTTAGACGTTGCATCCTGCACGTTTCACCCATCCCGTCGCTTTCCTGTTACCAGACACATGAACCTCGCTCCCGCACATGCCACGGCAGCACCTCCCTCCCTGTACAAGTCGCCAGAGACAGTCCGCCCGTCTGTACCAGTTTGCAAACAGAGATCTTTATTGAGGTGGACCATCATTAAGTTTGCTGAGAACATGGCACTCCGTGTGCTCAGTGGTTTGGGTCTTGTCCCCTGGGTGGGTAGTGAGGGCGCCTTAGGTCCGGGGTGGGGGTGGGTGGGGGGAGACAGCTATGGTGCCCCCCCCCCTCAAAGAGGACGGTGCTCCTCCAGGGACAGCTGGCTCAGAGACTCTTCTGCACCCAGTGGAAATGTCCCTCCCAGGCTGACTGGCGGGTCCGGCACCACGCCTTCTTGCCCCCTGTCAGTCCTGCCTGGGGCTGGCTCCCAATCTACCTTCAGCCTGCCACCTGATACGGGCAGTCCCTGAGCCGAGCCGTGCCTCAGTTTCTCCATCGGAACAGCACTCTCGAGCTAAGGGGGGCACAGACAACTTCTGCCGCACGAAGCTGTTGCTGACACAGGGAGAAGGCCTTTATGTTAAACGGTGGCGTTTGCCTGGAACCCGGGGAAGGCTAGGGTGCGTCCCAGCAGCAGAGGGGCCGTGTGGGGAGGGTGGGGTGCTCTGCCGAGCCCTCAGGCGAGTTTCAGGGTGCAGCCCAGGATGGGGATGGGCACAGGGGTGGCCTGCAGCGTCGTCTGCAGCTGTCCATGCATGCACCATGGGTTTGGGAATTGCACGGTCCCTCTGAGGGTGGGCCTGGGCCCCAGGACCCTGGAGGGCTGGTGGCTTCTCTGATGCCCCCACCCCAGACTCAGTCCCTTCCCCCTGGCTCTCATTCTCACTGGCTCAGGTTTTCCTGTCCATTCTTATTTCCTCCTGCTTCTCCAGTGAGCCTGATGGGTGTGATGCAGGGAGAGTGTGTCCCTGAAGCCGCTCTAGGTCACGGTGGTCCTTCAGTGGAGACACACCCATCCTTCAGTATAGACCCTTCCTTAACTTCTCCTATTTGCAGCCCCCCTGCAACAAAGACTTCTGGCTGTATTCATGCCCATTAGGCACTTTGAGTCAGTCAGTGGGTGGGACAACCCCAGAGGGGTTAGAAATGTTCCTTGCCATGAAAATCCTACTCTCATTCTATCCTTCCAAACACCAGAGGCTGGTTCCCTGGGGACGAGTCTCTGTGGAATGGACTGAAATGTAGGTTCCAGGGCCCGGCCTGCAGATATGCTCAGCTCCCCTCCACTGTGCCTGGTACAAAGTACCTGGTCCCTCTTCTAGGGCCCGCCACAACCCTTCACGGGCCAGGCGTCCCGCGAGCTACATGGGCACCTTTCTTTTGCATCATCTTTAGGGTGAGGAAAAGATCTGTCACCCCGTGGGGGGCTAGCTCCTCAGCCTCAGAGCCTGAACATGGAGTTAATTTCAGCAACCTTGGCCGTTGGAGGGACACATTCCCTCACTCCGGGGGAACCTCCCTGGTGGCGGGGGCGACACTGGCTCTCCCTGCCCAACCCCTGACCCCCAGGGAGGGGCAGGTACCCAGCTGACGTGTGGGAGGGGCGGGCAGTGTGGCGGCCCTTCCTCCCGGCTAGTGGCCACCTGCCTGCCGGGACCTTCCTGCCAGGCTCTGCTTCTCCAGGGTCAGGACCACGGGCAGGGGTGGTGGGCAGGCGGTTCCTCTACGGAGATGGGAAATCAGCCCCACTGGGGTGAAGCAGCCTCAATCTCTCTCCAGCCACGCTTTCATCCTCCGTGACGGGGACATCCCCGTGTACATCTGCCTGGCTCCTCTGTCCTCCCCACCACCTTCTCCTAAGGCAGGGGCATTACCGGGTTGCATTTACCATCAAAGAAAGGCCTTTTTTCTTTCCCAGAAGAGAATTTCTTTTTATGATGCTTCTTACTAATATCCATCTTATAATCCGTTTGAGTATAGGTTTCTTTGATGAAGACCATGAAAAAATAAGGAAAAGATTTTTTGGTTACATACACGTGAACATTTGGGTCCACACTGTATCTTACGGAACGCTAACAGTTGTCAAGGTCTACTGAAAACGTGCCTTGGAAAGTTGAGATGTACCAGAGTCAGGCGTCATTTGACCGCCTTGAACCCAGCAGTTTGGGCCCCAGCAGATGCTGGGTGGTGTTCGTCCCAGGAACCGGAATTCACATCTGGGCGCACAATTGCAAGAAAGTGCTGAACTTCCCGGCTGCTGAATGCAGTTCACGCACTTCTTATGGGTTTCTGCTCCCGGCCTCCCCTTGGCAACTGTCAGCCAAATACTGGGTCTTGGTTCTCAGCGAGCTGTTTCACTGATTGACACGCACCCCGGACACCATGGAACTGCCCTTTGGAAAAGCACCTTCTCTCTCCACGTTCACTACTAGCAGTGTGGCCTCGGTAGGTTCTTCAGACCTTTGTTCTGTCCCGCGTGCAATGGGGTCAATGTCACTGCCCGAGCTCTCAGAATGCTTAGGTACATGTCAGTGAGCGGGTGGTCACAAGTCCCCGTTTCCATGTGTCCCGCAGTGGCTAAGCTGCCTTTGCATCCTGAGCACAAGAGCCTGCTTGCGTGTGCACCCCCGAGACCACCCCAAAATGAGAGGAACTTGTCTCCACCAGCCTCAGCTTGGCCGCCTCAATCTCGGGAAGGTTACAGAGAAGGTTCCGGACACCTGTTTCTTGCATACCGCCATTTGCTTTTGCCCCAGAAGTAAGCTGGCCTTAAAGAATGTAAACTGGTAGGATTGTGTCTTCACAACCACAGATCTCTAGGAGTACACGCCATCACAGTTTTAAAAAATGTATACTTGCTTTTTTTCTTCATAATCGTTGATTTTGGTAGTGGTCTTTGTGTCATAAGCAATGATGAATTACTTGGATCCAATATCTCTTGGACTAGAATTTCATCTTGGGAAAAAGCACATAAGGACATGTCAGAACCAGCAGAGCAGGACAGGTACCCTTTTGTTCTACCTGGACCGAAGGCACTCTGTGAAGCAGGACTAGAAACCGGAACTCAAGGGGCACTGTGGAGACGGACAGGGTTGGGGTCTCTAAAGAGCTCTGTCTGGGGTGGGAGACCACTGCCCCCCTCAACAGCTCCTGAAAACCTGAGGGCATCCAGATGCCCTGGACAATAAACTTTGTTCCCCAAAGACACGAGGCTAGAAAGCCTGGTCCAGATGCCGTCCCACCTCTACTCTCTGCCCCTCTGTCCTTCTGTCCCCTCTGAGACTTTCCCCAAGCTGTCCCCTTGGAGGCACCCGGTCTTTCCCGATTTCTGCAGAACGCAGCATTGTTTTCTCTCTCCCTCTACGTCTCCCTGACAGCTCCCAGGAAGCTTCTAACGTAAGCGCACTGGGCTTTGCGTCAGACAGACGGGACCCACGTCCTGGTTTCACTCTCACTGGATCACGACCCAGGCAGCTTCCACTTGGACCCTCAGTTTTCTCCTCTGTAAAATGGGTCTGTCTTATCTCATCAGGCGTGTTATGAGGGTCACATAAAGCCGTGTATGTGGAAAGCCCTTAGTACATTTGGGGACTGAGATGGAGGCCTCCCTCAGGGCTCCCCTAAGCTGTCTGTCCCCCTGCATGCACCTCCCCGCAGCTGTCCTGGGCCAGCACCTCCCCCAGGCCCTCCCCCAACCCTCCCCACCCCCTCCACCCCCCAAGCTGTCCTGGGCCAGCACCTCCCCCAGGGTCCCCGCCCCCAGCCACCTCCTTTCTACCTTGAGCTCTCCCCGCCCCACTCACCTGAGTCTCTGCCACATGCACATGGTGGTGGCCTGGCAGACGCCCTGCTACAGGGAGCTCTGAATGGGCAGCCCCTGCTGTTCTCACACGGTGGCCTCACTTATTTCCAGAGACGCGGATGTCTTACTCTCCCATCCCCACTCGGGAGAAGTGTGGGTGGGTGGAGTGGGAGCCTC
Source organism: Panthera uncia (assembly GCF_023721935.1). Taxonomy (NCBI): domain Eukaryota; kingdom Metazoa; phylum Chordata; class Mammalia; order Carnivora; family Felidae; genus Panthera; species Panthera uncia. The sequence continues at coordinate 77,628,972 of NW_026057576.1, forward strand.
AGCTCCCCTTCTGGGCTTAGTTGATCAGAAATCCCAGTGACTCATCCTTTCTTTCTCCACAGTGGCTGGGACTTTGGGGGGTCGGCCCATGGGATGAAGGGGGTGCTGGTGTCAGGACTATCGTCCTGCGGGGCCCGGGACGGTCAGAGCCCCCAGGAAACTTGGGAGCATTTGTCTCCACCGCTCGCGGACTTGCTGGTGCCCCGTTCTTGCTGGAAAGTTCACCTGACGAGGCCTCGCCCTTCCAAGTCTGGCTAAGTTCACACCTGTGTGGGGCCACAGGTGTGTGATTCTAGCTTCAAACCAAATCGCATGTCTCCACCTTGTGTCACGAGCCACCCCTCCAAATACAGACCAGACATTTGATACAAGGAGTTTCCTTACCAAATAGTGCAGCCACGTTGTCATCAAAATTTTTTAAATTTGGTGGCAGTACCGTACGTGGACCTAGAAAAGAAATAGAAAATTTAACAGTTTAACAATTCATTGAATTTGCACTGATCTCTCTCTCTGCGGCGCCCACCAGCCTGCTGCAGGGGGGAGAGGCCTGCAAGGGGTTCCCAGGACTGGGTTCTCATCCGGAAAGTGGCGGGCAAGGTGGCCGTGTGGTAGAGGGACGTGCCCTGTGCTCTGACTCCTGCCGTGTGGGGCAGTGCTCGCTGGCACCGTCCCTCAGAAGGGAACACGCGTCCTGGCACCAGGAATGACTGCCCTTGCACGTGCTCCGCGGACAGCCAACCAAGAGGGACGCGGACGTCCTTTCTAAAGGGCTCCAGAGGCCGGTGCCTCTGGGAGCTTAGGGACGTGATTTGGGGAACGGTGGGGGTTCTCTGGTCGGGAGGGGGTCCCAGAGAGACTGGCCACCGGCTCTCTCCCCTTCAGAAGCAGAGTGATTCCAGGTGGTCTGTTTACAGGGAAGGCACGGGGTCTCAGGGGTGAGCCGGCCGGGCCAGACGGCAGACTTCCGTGGGATCCCTGGACGCCCGACCCCCAGCCTCCCTGGCCTCGCTGGGGGCCCGACAGTGCATGGAGTGAGGGTTTCCGCACAGCGGCACCAGCCGGGGGCTCCCTACTACTCCTTTTGCTCAGAGCTGGGTGTCCTCGTCCATTTCCTCGACTCAGGGTCAAGGTCAGCCTCCCCTCCCGCCCCCGGGGAGGGGAGAGGGCACGCCTGGGACCCGCTGGGCAGCGCCACCTTGCCCGGCTGCACAGAGCTCGCAGGCGTCTGCAGACTCTCGTTCCAACAGTAAACCAGTGTTGACGCTGATTTTCAAATGGTTTTAATGACGGACAATCTGCATACCAATGGCCTCATCTGCACGCGGGGCTTAGAACAATGCGGAAATCTCTGCAAGGAGGTCTGCACGGAGATGACAATCGCTTCCCAGTGTGCTGACCTCCCGGCAACGAGGCAAACAAAAGTACAGTTCGCCGAGGATGAGGCATTAATGAGTCATTAAGAATGGGCACAGCTGCGTCGAGCGAGCACTTTGTCAAAAATACTCTTTTCATTCTGTGTCTGTCCCGTGATTATAATGGGAGTATTGTGCCAGTCAGGCAGCACGCGTATGCAGAAAAATATTTATGCTCTAGAATACCCGCACGGTTTTCAAAGTGCATTGTCAACGGTGGCGGCTGTGGCGTGTTTCGCCTGTTGTCACCTCCGACTGACAGTCTCTCGGCTTCAAACCACCGGGCGCCGGAGTTACCAGGATCCCTGACTACTCCTCCATATTTGCACAGTGCGCATCCCGGACACCGGGAAGGGCTCGCTGCTGACCTCTGCGGCTGTGCTCTGGTTAATTTGGGGAAAACAAGGCAAACCAGGCCCATGGCTGCCATTCCCGTCTCTCCTCGTGGTCAGGGCGGCTCACGTTGGCCAATGGCACCAGTGCCCTCGGAGGCAGTAAGCCCCCAGAGAGGGGGGACTTCAACCATCCCCATTTTGACTGCAAACTTTCTAATAGATGAAGTTCTCATTTCCAGTTTCTCCCTTAACTCAAGCAAGACTCGGAGGGCAAAGCCTCCTCTGATGGGAATGGAAACTGCCTGAGCCGGCCGGAGCCCACACGTGATGGACCCCATGACAATGATGCACATGACCCTTCCTGTCCATCTGCCTGTGCCTTGGCCTCTGTCCCACATCTCTGCAGATAAACCTGGAAGGGTCTTTGCATTTGGAGACAGTCTTGGAGACGCCAGTCCACGCTGTCTTCTGGCTGTTGGCCTCATCGAAATATACTTTCTCGTGTCACCACCACTGTCTCCACCTTTGGATTTTGTCAGCAGCCGGAGCTGGTCTGTTTGGGACCCCCGGAGACGGGTACTCCCGCGCCCCTGTGCCCCAGCCGCAAGCCCATAAGGAAACCCACTGTTTCCTTTCAGAAAATGATTTAGGGACTGTCCTTAACCGGTCTTTCAAGCCGGGAAGACCATGACGGTCACCTAAGGGTGTCCCTGTCTGGACAGGAGACCAGGTCGGGGAGGGGAGGGCTGGCTTAGGGCTGGAGGAGTGCTCCGTCACTGGGCACTGGGAGCACCTCCCGAGGGCACTGGCATGTGACAGTCTGAGCAGGAAGGAGCAGCCTGGAGGGACGCGCCCTCCCATGGGGGACACATGGCCCCCACCTGTTACAGCCCCATCTGCACCCACGGCGTTGCAAAGGACACTGTCCTTGGGAAGCGTCTCAGAGCTTAGTTTGCTGAAGAAAAGGAAGTTGGGGATGTTCAGTCCTTTCAGGACCACCTGACTTCTGGCCCGACTGTGGCCAGCTGGCCCGTCCCCCCCCCCGCCCCCCCCCCCCTGCCCTGGACATGTGGGCGTGGCAAGGGCAGGAGGGGACACAGAGCTGGCTCGGGCAGCACCCATGGTCCTGCTCTCAGAGGAGCCTCCCAAACCCTGTGGGTGAGCCTTCAGGGTCCACTCGGCCATCCTTGGGAGCTGGGGCTGGAGGACCATCTCGGCCCCATTCCTTCCATCTGTGGTGACATGTGCAGCAGGTGTAAGAGTGGCCGGGTGGCCTGAGAATAGAGCTTCCTGACAGGAAGTCGGGTGGGGGGGTCACGGAGCACCCCCTCCCTGCCATCCTTTGCTGGGGAGTCACAGAGTCCCATCCCGTCCCGACCGGCCTGTCCCCGCTCGGATCCTCCACAAGGAAGGGGCCAGCATGGGAGGGCCGGGGCCAGAGACACGTGGGGGCCGTCCTGGGTGTGATCGGCACCCTCCCTGACAAGGGCATTCGGGGACCACGGCGGATCGGGTGCGGCCGGGATGAGCTGCTGTGCAGGCTTCCGTTAATTTTGTCCGGGTCTTCATGACACCGGCGTGTAAGGGACAACCGCCTCACGTTAGCAAGAAAAAGTTTAGGTGAAGCAGTAAGACCATTTGGACAGGACTACAAGGTCCCGGGACAGCAGCAGTGTGTGTGTGCCGGAAGTGCAGGGTGGTGGACGGTGGGGGGCGACAGGGTCTCTGTGCTGCCCCTCGACTTTCAGGAGGTTAGAAATTGTCTTTGTTTCCTTAGTTCAGAGGGAGAGGGAGAGAGAGAGAGAGAGAGAGAGAGAGCAAGCATGTGCATGAGCAGGGGAGAGGGGCAGAGAGGGGAGAGAGAGAAAACCCCTAGCAGGCTCCACACTCAGCACGGACCCCAATGCAGGGCTGGATCCCATGACCCTGGGGTCAAGACCTGGGCCCAAATCAAGAGTTGGCCGCTCAACCGACTGAACCACCAGGAACCCTAGAAATCATCTATGATAACAAGTGAAAATACATCGCATACGCTCCTTCCCCATGGGGTTCTGGAGTTTGAAAAGGACTTTCAAGGTAGAAAAAGTGTTCAACTCGCTTCACTCTCTCCCAGAAATGGATGGGAAACTGGGGAGGTGAGGAGGGGCCTGACTCAGCCCCAGGGAGACATGCGTTTCCCACGCGCCCAACAGCCATCCACCTGTGACTGTACCTGAAATCGTGTTGATGGGCTGGGGCTCCGCGTGGCGCCAGCAGGACAGCAGCAGGACAAACAGGGTCACTCCTCTGTCTCCTGCCATGTTCCCTCCGGCATGCCCTGAAGACCTTGGTCTCCAGGATACCCTAGAATGTCCAGGGTCCTGTGACATCACGGCAGGAAGTGCACAGGGTCCCACCCCTTATGAAGGGACGGTGGTGTCCAGGGTCCTGTGACGTCACACAGGAAGTGAGTGGCGAACTGCCCCGTGTGCGGGGAGGGCCGTGTCCGGGGACGTGTGACGTCACGGCAGGAAGTGAGCGGGGTCCTGACCCCTGTGCGGGGAGGGCCATGTCCGTGGGACGTGTGACGTCACGACAGGAAGTGAGCTAGGCTCTCCTGTGTACAGAGAGGGTGGTGTCCATGGACCTGGGATGCTACCGCGGGAAGTGAACCAGATCCTGCCACGTGTGCGGGGAAGGGAGTGTCGTGCTCAGGGTCTGTGCCCGGGGAAGGCGTGGGAGATTGTCTGGGCCTTGGGGAGCCCATCTACTTACACCTGTTTTGGGCTCCGCTTCCTTCTCCAGTCCTGCATATCCTTCATCTGTGTCCACCTCGCCCCTGGACGCCTGTTAGGAACGCATTCTCTGCGCCCAGCTCTGATCTCCTGAATTAGAATCTGAATCTGCCCCAGATCCCAGGAAGATACCTGTGCACAAGAAATTTGGGAAGCCCTGGGCTACAGCGGTGGTCACTCTGGCCCTTGTAGGTGGAAGAAAGTATTCCTTGACTCTTTTGTGGTTCCTGGCTGTGTCTGAAAATGAAACCGACAGTCACAGGTTAATAGGAGAAAGATTTATTCAAGATAGATTTCGTGTGAAGACACAAAGACACAGAAGACGGCATATGGAAATGAAGTCAAGAAGATAGGTTTGTAATGCCCCCGATTTCAAATCCGAGAGACTACCAAGGAGCCGATACCGATGCAAAAGCACAAGGGTTTATTTGCAAGCTCGAGCTTGGGCCCAAGTATACCCGACACAGCAGAGCAGGGACTTGGACCCCTAGGTTAAGAGGGGTAGCAGATTTATAGGGGCCAGTGGCCAATGAGATTGTAACACACACAGAAAGTTGCATAGTCGTGTCAGTCCACACGCAGGTGGCCAATTGAATTACAATTTACCCTATAGTAACTGTTTGAACTAGCCTATCACTCTGGTCAGAATTGGCACGCAAGTTTGGCGGGCAAAAGGCGGGGTTTAAGAATTGGCGTGCAAGTTTGGCGGGCAAAAGGCGGGGTTTCCATTCTTTGGCGGTTAGGGGTTCCGCATTCCTATATGAGCCGGTTTCCAGTAAGGGTGTGCTCAGCGGCTTGACTAGGGTCGGGGAGTGTCTGAAGCAGTAAGTAGGTCATGTGGGGGTTATACATGAGATGGTGGGTGTAGCACAAAATGGAGTTAGTCTTGCTCTGCTTGTCCAGGGGTAGGGGATTTTTGTTAAATTCCTTGGGTCCCACAGTTTGCTGAGTGTTTAATGCTGGGTTGGATGAGGAGTGGGCAGTGCGGGAGGAACAGGACAGGGGTAGGCATGGGAGAGCAGTGACCCCTGGGAAACAGTGAGGCATGCTTGTTGGGGTTCTTGTTGGGCTTACCTTTGTCTTCAGAGATAGAGACACTCCTTTCCTCTGGGTGTAAGGAGGATGCTTCTCATATGACATTCTTATGACCTGTTTTAGGGGGCAAGGGTGAGGCAGGTAGAGGTCTGACTGACCTACCTGCCTTGGACATTTTCTGAAACTCCTTCAGCTTAAGTTAGTCAGTGTGCCACAGTGACATAGTTTGGAGTGGTTTGTCTGGAGCCTCATCTTTCTCCTGTCTGAAACTTTCCCAAGGTTCACGTCCAGAGAAGATTGTCACATATCCATTGAACCAAGTCCTGGGTATTTGAATGGAAACAAATAAAAACAAAGGGTAATGGTTAGAACAAACTACAGGCAGTTTCGGAGTCCAGTGGGCAGTCGTTGGAGATTTCTAGGCTTCGGGCTCAAAGCATCTTCAGGAGTGACGGCAGCTGCCGGGAATCTGACGGATTTTCCTGGCTTGTAGTTTTTAATCGTCTCTGGTGATGTCATCAGATGCCCAAGTGAACATGAACTTTCTGAGTGGCCCCCACAGCAGCAGATGGGAAGGCTGTCCAGACATGAGCTGTGTCAGTCATTTCTCTGAAGTTTGTATCGAGCTGTCCTGTTTTTATTTGCAGGGCTTCCGGAAAAGGACAGGTTTAATTTTTAGCAGTTCTGAGACAGAGGAGCAGGGGAAAAATCAGAAACGTTGGTTTGGAGAGTGGTGGTTGGATATTGGGAGGAAATTAGAATTCAGGATCCAGTCCAGTTTTATGGAGATATAATCGACATATAACATCGTGTGCATCTAAGGTACACAGTGTAGTGATTTTTATATATGTACACAGTCCAGGTGACAGGGACTTAATGAAACCTTGACGAAAACGAACAGAACGAGTCCTGGGTGTGCACAGGGTGTGCCACAGTTTTCCAATGAAATGTTTTTCTCTCCAGAGTCACCACCATTGTAAAGTTTTGTCAACTTAAATACGGAGGGAAACTGAGGCAGGTTCAAGTGAGCAGAAACTGTGTTCATTCAGGAGCAGCAGCTGGGGACACACACACGGTAGCAGGTGGCAACGACCCCGTGGAAGGTCCGGGGTGGTGATGGTCATGGATGGGCAGGAGCGCCAAGAGGGGGCGTCCAGCCCGAGTCCCAGCAGTGAGTTCCCCGGCTCCGGGATAGGCAGAGACTCTTGGCGGCGTTCATCGGTCAGGAGGTGACTGCGGTTTTCCGAAAGACCCGTGTTTTCGGGGAATCAGTATGTCAGTTCTCAAGCTTCGGTTTCCTGAGGGCGCAGGTGTGAGATTCTCCACTTCCTCCCTCTGGTGACATTGTACCCTGAGAGTCTCTCAGTTTCAAGGGAAGAGTGGTCAGAGCAGAAGAGATGTTCAGCCTTGCCTAGGTTAAATTCGTGTACCTGAAATGTAATTAATTAATATACACATATTGCAGAACTGGAAGTCTCTGTGGGCAGTCCCTGAGCATCTGTCAGGACCTTGCCAACCACAGTGTCCTCTAACACTGCCCGGTTTTAACAAATGGTTGGAGTTCTGGGCTATCAGGCAACAGCAGTCTGCTGTTCTCAGCTGAGTTTCAGGCATCATCCCAAATGTTGTTGGGCCACAGTCTTTAATTTAAACCCAGCATCTTCTGTCAGTGGCCTTCAATGCAAGATGCACATGAGACTTAAAAAATGGAGTTTTTTTTTGCATTAATTGATAGAATCGTATGATTTTTCTTCTTTAGCCTGTTGATGTGGCAGATTGTATGGACAGATTTTTGAATGTTGAATCAGCCTTGCATACCTGAGGTAAATCCTACTTGCCCATGGTATATAGTTCTTTTAAAGAATTAGGGGCACCTGGGTGGCTCAGTCGGTTAAGCGGCCGACTTCAGCTCAGGTCACGATCTCGCGGTCCGTGAGTTCGAGCCCCGCGTCGGGCTCTGGGCTGATGGCTCAGAGCCTGGAGCCTGCTTCCGATTCTGTGTCTCCCTCTCTCTCTGCCCCTCCCCTGTTCATGCTCTGTCTCTCTCTGTCTCAAAAATAAATAAAAAATGTTACAAAAATTAAAAAAAAATTTAAAAAAATTTTTAAAATAATTTTTTTAATGTTTATTCATTTTTGAGAGACAGAGAACGTGAGTGGGGGAGGGGCAGAGAGAGAGGGTGACACAGAATCTGAAGCAGCAGAATCTGAAGGGATTCTGAGTCGACAGAATTCGGCTTCCTCCTTTCTCCCTCAGCCTCTGAGCTGACAGCACAGAACCTGACGTAGGGCTTGAACCCACAGACTGTGAGATCAAGACCTGAGCTGAAGTCAAATGTTTAACCAACTGAGCCACCTATTCGCCCCTAATATTTTTTTAGTGTTTATTTTTGAGAGGGAGAGAAAGAAAGAGTGTGAGTGGGGGGAGAAGCAGAGAGAGAGGGAGACAAAGAATCCGAAGCAGGCTCCAGGCTCTGAGCTGTCAGCACAAAGCCCGACTCGGGGCTTGAACTCACAGATTGTGAGATCATGACCTGAACCGAAGTCTGATGCTTAACCGGCTGAGCCACCCAGGTGCCCCATATTGTTCTTTTCAAACATAGTTAGATTTGGTTTGCTAATATTTTGTTGGGGATTTGTGTATCTGTGTTCATGAGAAATGTTGGTCTGTAGCTTTCCTTTCTTAAAATGTCTCTACCGGGCTTTGGTCTTATGGTGACGCTGACCTTCTAGAATCGGTTCTATTTTCTGGAAGAGATTGTGCAGAAATGCACATTTCTTTCTTAAATTGTGATAGAATCTGTCCATGAAACCGTCTGGACCTGGTGTTGTCTTCTGTGGTGGGTTGCTAATTTCTGATTCAATTTTATCATGGCCGTTGACAAGGCAAATTAACACTCTTGCTGCAACTATATAAACAGACCAAGCCTAATGAGACCAACCTGACCTTGTGACTGGCAGTAATCTTTGGTGATATTATTATGATCACAAGGAAGACTGTAGGGAAAGATTCAGAAAGACTTTGACATGGGTTAAAAATAAAAGCGGGATTGGTGGTGCCGGTCTAGTTCGCCATTCAGGGGATCTCGCTGTTTTACTGGCTTTGAGCTATTTTGCAACTCTGTAACTTTACAGAAAACTGAGAGAATGCAGGTAATTCTTACCAGTAGAAATGCATATTCTGTTAGGTGGGGTGTCATCAATTATTGCCCTGTAGATATTGGTCGGTTTTGCTAGTTTTGCATCTATTTGTGACTACTTCTCAGTATTCCTTTATTACCATAAATGTGTTGTACTTCAAATTTTTGTTAAATTCCTCCTTAAATTTCTCCTCAACATCTTACTGGTTCCCTCATTAATTAACGAATTAAATAGAATATGTGTCATGTGTTCATTTGATACTTTCTATGCGAGTCATGCTTTTACTTTTAAAAAATTGTCCTTTAGCAAACATACTAGGATTTCTTCCCAGAAAATGCACATTGACAGCTGGTACCGCACGCAGTTTAGGGGTTTACAGCCCCGTAAGCCCATCTGTGGGACCCTGTCTGTTCTCAGAGGGCAGGCTGAGATGCCTCCATCTAACGTGCTACAGTGATCATGCTTTTTCACCCGTGAGCTGATGACAAGTGGCAGGAGTGACAGCTCACACATTTGAGTGTCCCTCGCGGAGTCTAGCATAGTGTCCACTCAGCAGGTGCGCTCACCTGAATGACAGGACAGCTTTCTCTGCAGGCCGGGCTCGTGGTGAATGGTGATTGGTGGGTGGTGGGTGGAGGGTGGCGGGTGATGGATGGTGGAGCTCCATGGCCAAGTTGGAGGCCAGAGTGCGCACGCTGGTGAAAGCGTGCAGGTGAACTTCAGGGCTTGGTGGCAGGCGGGACTCCAGTGACGCCAGGCTGCACCTCACTGCAGGGGAGTCTTGTCAACAAGTCCTTCTCCGCATTTCTGGGTGGTCTTAACTCGTGTTTCCCTGACACTCAGAGAGATGGGGGTTAGGGTTATTCCACTGGCACAGTGTCAGGAAGGGATTTTTGATAGAGTTAAAGACCCTGTACGAAATTCAACGGAAACTTCAAAAATCACCTGCTAAATTGTCTTCAAGAATCTTGATTTTCAGTGTAGCCTCAGGATATAAGTTAACAATAGTAAGTTATAACGTACATCAAGGAGTGTCTTGGAAAGGACCCAGGGTGGAAACTCACATGACCTAATTCTGGTGTTGATCCTGATCGTCAGGTGGGTCCTTTGAAGTTTTGTGTCTTTCAGGACACAGAGGGGTGCCTGCCCCACACTCCTTGTGGCTTCTGTGTGTGTGTGTGTGGAGGGGGGGGTCAAAGCTTAAATATCTTCAAATATTGTGGAAATAAACTCTACCCAGATGAGAAAAGCAAAGGCTGTTTATTCAGAAGCGGCTACAGAGGAGGGCATTGGCCATCATCACCTGCACGGGGGACAGACTGAAGGCGGGCAGGGAGGGAAGGGCTTGCAGTGGACCAGGGGACAGCCCTGGTGTGCTCTGATGGAGGCAGGTGCTGGCCCGGAGACCTCGGACGTGGTATGTAGGAGCAGGCGTGCCATGTGACTGGTTAGGGGATCGTATCTGGCTTTCCCTGGTTGGTCCTGAGTTGAAACAGGGACCACAAGTCAGGGAGGCTGTCAGTTATTATTTACTTTTAAAAAAAATTTTTTTTTAACATTTTATTTATTTTTGAGACAGGGAGAGACAGAGCATGAACAGGGGAGGGTCAGAGAGAGGGAGACACAGAATCTGAAACAGGCTCCAGGCTCTGAGCTGTTAGCACAGAGCCTGACATGGGGCTCGAACTCACGGACTGCGAGATCATGACCTGAGCTGAAGTCGGCCGCTTAACCGACTGAGCCACCCAGGCGCCCCAGTTATTATTTACTTTTGTATTTATTTTAATTTTTTAATCTTTATTTTTATTTTTGAGAGAGAGAGAGAGAGCATGTGTGCAGGTGGGGGAGGGGCAGAGAGAGAGAGGGAGACACAGAATCTGAAGCAGGCTCCAGGCTCTGAGCTGTCAGCACAGGGCCTGACATGGGGCTCGAACTCACAGACTGGGAGATCATGACCTGAGCTGAAGTCGGTCGCTCAACCGACTGAGCCCCCCAGGCGCCCTGGAAGCTGTCAGTTATTGATCAAGCCCTGGCCATTTGGGGCTGATCGTTCCAGAAGTTACTGTATACCTTCCTGGATTGTCACTAGAGATGGCCATCTGGCCCCTTCAGGTCTGACTCACAGCATGCTGGCTTCCGGGGGTGTTTATTGTAGTTAATGGGTTGGTTTCCTGGGCAGGCTGCTGCAGGTTGTGGGTCAAAGTTCTATTTTTATATACGTTCTGGCCACTGTCCATTTGTATATTCCATTTCTCTATGTGTACGAAAGACATCAAATTCTGAATGTGACCGAACTGATTTATGAGACTAGCGTTTGGTGTTTCTTAAGAGGGTAGTCCTAAGGAAAACCCCAAAATCTGACTTGAACCGAGTAGACAATTCCGCAGAAACTGCCGGAGGAGGCGACAGGAGCTCCTGTTTAAAGGCTTCCCTTAAATCCACTGCCCGGAAAGCTGAGCTGGGTCAAGTGTGGAGCTCTCTTTCCAGCCCCTTCCTTGTTTGGAGCAGGTGGACGGGGGAGGGGAAGCAGCTGACAGGAATTAATATCCCCAAGACACTCATTACCCAATTTTTATATCCAGAATCGCAGAGATGGAAGGGGCTCATAAAGTCACTGGTCCAGCCCTGCCCTGGACAAGCATTTCTCAATTGTTTTTGAAAAAGTTCAGCTGAGACCAGGACACAATAATCTTACTTGGCAGCTGATCATGGGATTCAAGCTGCCAGAAAAGTCAAGTGCAAAAGGCAGCCATGAAAGCAGCAGACAAGAAGCCGTGCCTGGTGGGGCCAAGTGCACACAGGGCTGTTCTGGAGCCATCACTACCTGACCAACAGGCTGGGGGAGACGGCGTTGAGTTAGCTAGTGGCCCCCTCACCTGCAGGCATCTTCACTTTTCTGAATTGGCAACTAGCACCGTTACATGGATTTGAAAACCTCTCGGCTGAAAGATTTCATTGCTACCTTCTGTTTCAGTCTTCACTTCATTGGAAGCAGGCATGTCCAAATGCTTTCTAATAAACTAAAAAAACTCGTAAGCTTATATAAAATTGCAAGTAACTGTACATACGACAAAACATTTTTCCTGAACCGTTTTAGAGTAAGTTGAGGGCTTGACCCCCCCTCCCCCAAATATTTCAGTATGTAGTTTTTGCAAACAATGGCTTCCTCCTACACAAGTATGAAATATCTACCAAAATCAAGAAAACAATATGGGTGCATTGTACCTTATGTAATAAAACATTCCAAAAGATTACCACTATCTAATCTTCATATTCCAATAGCATTAATCCTTACCCCCAAATTTAGCAAGATGATGGATATAAAATTAATAGACTCAAATACGTAGCTTTTCTATCTGTTAGTAATAACCAACTATAGGATGTGATAAAAGATATTCTTCATGTTATAGCAAAAACTACCTTTTTTTGTTTATTTTTGAGAGACAGAGAGCACAAGTGGGGAGAGGCAGACAGAGAGCGAGAGGGAAGATTCTAGGCGGGTTCCCCTTCCCTTCCCCTCCCCGACGTGGGGCTTCATCCCACAAACCATGAGATCGTGACCTGAGCCGAAGTCGGATGCTCAACCAACTGAGCCACCCAGGCGCCCTGGCACTACGTGGTGTAACTACCACGTGTGTTTTCTATGAGAGGAGAGACTCAGGCATAAAAGACCCGAAGAGATCATGTCTGGTCTATAAGAGAGCAGGGATGGGGCGGTATCCAAGGGGAACGCTGGTGTATCTAGGATGTTTTAGTGTGTTTTGGAATTGCCTTTTTTTTTTTAAATGTTTATTTATTTTGAGAGAGAGAGAGAGAGAGAGTGGGGAAGGGGCAGAGGGAGGGAGAGAGAGAATCCAAGCAGGCTCCCAACGTGGGGCTCGATCCCGTGAACCGTGAGATCATGACCTGAGCCGAAATCAAGAGCTGGAGGCTTAACCAACTGAGCCAGGCACCCCTGGAATTGCTTTAAAATGCCTCTGTATCGCTTATTTAACTAAAATTTGATGAAAAAAACCTAACTTAAAGTATTACTGGAGTCTGTCTTCTGTTGTCAAACAAAAGAGATCAGACCAGGCTGAGTTCTTTTCCTGTCTGTGTCTTCAACTGACTTCAACTTACAGAAGCTGGAGACAATCTTGATCTGACAATCAAGAATCATGATTCTTTTCCTGTCTGTGTCTTCAACTGACTTCAACTTACAGAAGCTGGAGACAATCATGATCTGAAGCTGTTAAATAAGAGCCATAGGAAAGAATCCTCTTTTAACTGGGGATATAATTACAGCCACATCCATGTCCAAAACAATCGATAGCTCAGATAAAGGTGAGGGCCGCATGCAAAGGCACTTTGACAGAAGTTTAGAAACTGGTGGGCTTGTTTGGGATTCATCACAACATGGTGGCCACATTCCCAGAGCAAGCGTCCCCAAAGAGCCAGGTAGAGACGCATGACTTGCTTCCGGCATCATCCAGCCTCAGAGGTCACATGGCGTCAGCTCAGCCACACTCTTTTGGTCAAGACTGTTGCAAAGTCTGCCTGGAGTCCAGTGGCGGGAACTACTGGTTTGATAGAAGAGGTGTCACTGTCACCTGGTTTAAGGGAGAAAAAAAAAAAAAAAAGCACGTGCAACGGGAGACACGGTTGTAGCCGTCTTTGGAAATCACCCCCTGGGACCAAGTCACGTGCAAAAGGCACTCGCAAACCTTGCAGACACCTGGCTTCACGGGAAACGGGAGACACCAGATCCTCCTTTGGGACATGCGTCAGGAATCACGGGTGTTTCACCCGACATGTAGTAATTTGCTAACTTAGTAGACAGGGTCATCTAGGACAGTGCGTACACGTCCCGTTGAGGTCTTTGATGTGAGTAATAAGGGTCTCCCGGTGATTTTTAGTTTTGCAATGTTGTACATTGATTGGACATAACTATGACTGAAGTATAACTAGAAGTTTCTTTCTTTGCTTTGAGCGGAAATGTGTGTTAACTCAGAATCGTGCTTCTCAGTCCCCCGATTGAGCCCGGAGAGGAGGGAAATTGCAGGGGCTGTCTGGGGTTGGACCGCTGATTGCGTGTGAATGAAGACACAGATCCCTTCACTGCTTAGAGGACTGTGGTGCCAGGAACTGAAATAGGAAGTCGTAGGGAAGAGCTGGTCGGGCAGGCGTTACGTACCCACTGTCGCTCAGCCTCTCTGTTCACCACTTTCTTCCCTGCTTTGTGGCGACGGGGCTGGATGGCTGAGTCACATCCCAGGTGTACATGATCTTGTTGGGTTCTCCTGACAGGGGAGGGGTCGGAAGGCAGGAGGAGGGAGGGGGGCTTGCTTCTGGTTCTCTCAGGCCCCCTTAGCTAGCAGCTGTGGCTTCCCCATCCTTCCCCTGTCCTGGTCTGGCCACATGTCAGTCACCCTTCATGCTACCAGGCTGCTGGGTCACTGCCCCCCCTCTCCTGGGTCCCCAGCTCCTGGGGGTGGCAGTCGCTTCCCGCAACTACTAATCTTACCTTCTGCTCATTTGCCTTTCCGGCCTCCGTCGCCTGCGGAACTGGGTCCCCGAACCGAAACAGTCGGTGTGGTTTCTGCCTGCCTGACTGGACGTGTTGAGTTTGCACGCAGGCCGTTTACGTTCTGTGGGCTTCAGGATTTTCCGTGTCGCTCACTTCTCCACTGCAGGGAAGCATGGGAAGTACTCGAGAGTGTTCTTTGATCAGCGAACCTGGACTCACAGGAAAGCAAGTAGAAATTGCAGTGCTTGAGCTCAGGAAAGAATTGGGGTCTAGGAAGACAGATTTAAGAACTGGGGTGCCTGGGTGGCTCAGTCAGTTGAGTGTCTGGCTCTTGATTTTGGCTCCGGTCATGATCTCACGGTTCATGAGTTCGAGCCCCTCATCAGACTCTGTGCTGACAGCTCAGAGTTGGCTTTGGATTCTCTCTCTCCCTCCCTCTTTGCCCCTCTTTGAATCACACTCTTTCTCTTTCTCTCAAAATAAATAAATACTAAAAAAAAAAAAAAAAAGAACCTACAGGAAGATAGATTTAAGAGCTATCTGTGTGGTGAGGATAATCACGAGCCATCAGCACAGGAAGGAAAGAGGAGTGAGGTGCTTTGGGGGAAAGTCTAATGTGAGCCAGACTGTTTTATTTGCCTGGAGAGAGAGGCTAAACTCAAAACGGAACAAAATCAAACCAAAGAAGTCATCAGTTATAGTTCCGTGGCTAACTCCCCTCCCTAGATGTTACAAAACGTGTCAAAAAAGTTGTGGGGCTATAAAGACAATGTTGTATTTCTGCAGCTGGGACCGTACGGGGCCGGCTTCTTGCTGGGGCCCGAGAGGCGGACGGAGCTCACCCCGGTCGCCAGATAGAAAAGCAGCGAAGAAGTACCAGCCTGTATCGTTTACAATCTGGGTTTGGTTCTTGATAGGTAAAAACAAGATCACAGTCTAAATGCCACATCACATCAGATGTGACCGCTGCACGCGTGGCCGGGTCATACAGTGTGTAATGGCACAGAGGAAGAGCGCTCCGGGGACACACAGGCCTCCGGGCCGGACGCGCTCAGCTGTGCCCTCGGCTCAGGTCTGAATCGCGTTCATGCTACGGGTTCCCACTGTTCTCGCTCTTCCCGGGCTCAGGGGCGCTTCCCCACCCGCAAAGCCCCAGTTCACGTTGCCGCTTCTCTTCGCGGCTCTTCATTTTCTTTGACAAGCGCTTTGTGGCCCACTCTGCCAGCCCCTTCCCTGCACCGCCCGAGGAAGAGCGGCTCTCCCACTCAGAGCACTTACGCTGGCTAGCACGCTGGGGTTTCCTAAGTGAAATTCTGGCTACAGTCCCAGCGTGTGTTTGAGTCCTCCTGTGCTCTGAGGTGTGAGTCTGCACACCGGTACGCAGTCTGTGTGTCTGTGTCCCGTGCCTCCCTGGTGGCACCGTGGGTCCCTGCTGCTGTCCCCTGGCACATAAGCCCAGCACAGCTGCTGCCCCAGGCCCCGGCTGCATTCAGCTGTCCGGACGGTCACTCTGTGCCGCCCCCACACCTCCTCTGCCCTTTCCAGGATACATTTCCGTGTGTTCTCCACCGAGGGCTCCGTGGACTCGTCCCCTCTGTGAAATCGAATTGTAATGGTGTGACTGGGAGCGGTCCACTGGCCCAGTGAGAAGCCCCGTGTCCTTCCTTGCCTGGCTCCCAGGCTGCAGGGTTGATCGGGATTTCTGTGGGCACCGTGGCCTCTCGCTTGACAGGGGCCCAGGCCGCCAGGCAGACCCTTGAGGAAAGACAGCATCAGTGGGCGTGGTCGTTAGGGCAGCCCCTCATCTCTACCTCTTCCTGTTTGTCTCACAGCAGAAAGATGAACTGATCCAACGCCCGTGTGGACAACTTTTAGAACTCACGCCGAGCCTCAGAAGGATTTCCCAAGTCCTCTCAGTGGATACTGCTGTCACATTTGAGATGTTTTTGCAGATGTAGCTCCTAAATCCTTTGCCTCTCGACTCTGCCCCCCACCTCCAACACAAATGACAACAATGGTCAAAAGGTAAAGTCCTGCTCGTGAATAAAGCAAGTAACTGGTTTTGGCCATCTGGAAACTAGCAGAAATCAGACCTCTGGAATGAATCATGGAATAGACCAAATGAATTTAAATCGATCACCTTGACATTAGGCTTAATTTTCCAGGAGGGTTTTATTTTATGTCTCTGGTCATCTTTTGATGGCTCAGGTTTGTTTTGTTTTGTTTTTTAATTTTTTTTAACATTTATTCATTTTTGAGAGTGAGAGAGACAGAGCATGAGCAGGGGAAGGGCAGAGAGAGAGGGAGACACAGAATCCGAAGCAGGCTCCAGGCTCCGAGCCGTCAGCGCAGGGTCCGACGTGGGGCTTAAACCCACGAACCGTGAGATTATGACCTGAGCTGAAGTCAGACGCTCAACCGACTGAGCCAGCCAGGCGCCCCTATGGCTCAGGTTTTAAATTCTGTGTGTCTGTTTTAAAAAAAATCCCAGAGTGAGCACCAAATGCTTTGGGCTTCCTCCCCCCGATGAGTGACATGTGCTTTGGGAATGGAGGTGAGCTTTGGTGGTGGCCTCTAGCAAGTCATCTGAGGCTCTGAGCGTCCTCGCTCAGACTCCGTCCCGTCCCCCAGCTGCTGCCCGCTCTCTGCCGTTGTCTCGGGTGCTGTTTATTGAGCGCTACATGTCTGTGCCATGCTCTGCTCCAGGCATGGCTTTCTCAGGAGGGCTGCGTTGTGACTAAGTCTTGATTTTCTTGCAATGAAGCCCCACTTCTCAAATCCTGGCTCCATGAAGAGAATGATCATTTAGGTGGCTACTTTTTTTTTTTTTTAAGTTTATGTAGAATTTGCATTTTCTCTCTGTCTCTTTTTTTTAATGTTCATTTATTTTTGAGAGAGAGAGAGAGAGACAGGGCACGAGGTGGGGAGGGACAGAGAGAGAGGGAGACACAGAATCTGAAGCAGATTCTGAGCTCTCAGCACATAGCCCGACACGGGGCTCGAACTCATGAGCTGTGAGATCGTGACCTGAGCCGAAGTCGGATGCTCATTCCCTGAGCCCCCCAGTCGCCCCGGGAGCTGCTTGTATTGTACATGTTGTTGCCCCCTGGCTTCCTCCTTGCGCTCCTAAAACAGATTTGTTCACCATCAACAGCTGTTTCTCTGATGTGCGTCTCTTCGGCGAATGACAAATCCCTCAGTAATGGCACCTCACGGCAGGGATGCCGGGCTCCGGCCCTGTTGGAAAGGGTGGAGTGGTTCTTCCTCAGGCCTTCTCTGCTGTGACAGTGACACATGGGGAGACACCTGCCCCACAGGAAGCAGCAGAAATCCCAGGCGCTGATGTGTCAGCTGGGCTCCTCTGACGGGCTCATGCCCCGCCGTCCAGCTGTCCCTGGTCCCGGCCTGAACCAGTGACCTCGGAACCCAACCTGTTGAAACACCCTGTCACATGTTATTTTTATTTTAAAACCTCGGCTCCCCTTACAGAGTCCTGCACCGTCAGACGCCCTCGCTGCAGTCAGGTGGGCAGGAGAGCATCGACTGCAGAAAGATCTAGAGTTTCCTGTGGTCCTCACTTTTTATCAACATCAGGGGGGAGCGACTGCTCAGCTTGACGGGATTAGCCCCCAGCAGGCCTCATCCACATCACAGGCCTCCGCTCAAAGGTCAGCAGGGCAGAGGGCTGGAGAGGGTCAAGGGTCAAGGGTAGCTGCCCTTCGACCCCCACCTCCACTCTTCCCCAGCTGGGCCTATGTGATATGTGATCCCCGCTCCACCCTGCCTCCCCCGCCGTCCAAAGGGACTTGGGAGAGGGCTTCTTGCTGGTCCTTGCCACACTCTCCTTGCTGTGATCTGGCTGCTGCCACAAACCTGGGAGCCTGGGGCCACCAGAAGCTGGACCAGGCAGGGAGGGTCCTTCCCCAGAGCCTTCGGAAGGAAGCAGCCCTGTCAGCACTTTGATTCCAGACTTTTGCCTCCAGAACTTCGAGGGGATACATTTCTGCTGTTCTAAGCTCCCCAGTGTGGCAGACAGACAGAGACATGGGGAGAACTTTGCAAAACCTCAAGAAGCTACTGCCTCGCTGAGCTCCTCCAGCCCCTGTGGACGCACACGCACCTCGTGGGGCCCTGGGGGGGGGGCAGCCCGCGTGCATGCACACGCACATCGTGTGGGGCCCTCGGTGGTGGGGGGGAGTGAGTCTAGTGCCGACACCGCCCCTCTCGGAAAGGGTGGCTCTGCAGAGGGTTCCGGACTGGACGCGGAAGAGCTCCCTCGGGAGGGTGCTCATTCACCAATCGGCGAGGGCGCAACGCTCTCAGAACTGTCTAGCACCTGTTCCAGGAAACTGCTTTCCCTGCAAATTGTCACAATAGGGTCACGAAGTTTATTGAAGTTACGATACCGATTCCAAAGTATTCAAAAGTTTACAAATCCAGTCTTAGAGTGGATTCGGCGTTTTTTCCACTGTAAGAACCGAGATCCAATACCATGTTATCAGCACCTAGAGGAGATTTACTTCCGTATTGAAAAGAAAAACCAAAAACTCAGGGAGCACAACTTTTTCTGGGAAATATTTCCTGGTTTCCATCAAATCCACCCCCTTGTCCAGAGCAGGTGGGAAGCCAGGGGCTCCCTGAAGGGGGCGCAGGAAGGGAAGGGGCTTTGGCCTAGGGGAGGTGCCCAGGGGAGAGAGACGAGCCAGTCGGTAAGCAACAGTCCAATGTCTGTGAATGAGTTTCATGATGTTTTAAAATAATTTAAAACTGTGAGCTTTGTTAACGTCAGGGTATTTTTATTTGATTGAAATGTTAATGAAAGATTCCATACATGTTTGATTACAAAATCACTCGTATGATGAATATGCTTGCATTAATTTTTTTTTTAACATTTATTTATTTTTGAGACAGAGAGAGACAGAGCATGAACGGGGGAGGGGCAGAGAGAGAGGGAGACACAGAATCGGAAGCAGGCTCCAGGCTCTGAGCCATCAGCCCAGAGCCTGACGTGGGGCTCAAACTCACGGACCGCGAGATCGTGACCTGAGCCGAAGTCGGACGCTTCACCGACTGAGCCACCCAGGCGCCCCTGCTTGCATTTACCTGTGCACTCTTCTGTCCCTCCCACTGTCTCTCAAGAACAGAACCCAGAGTGTCGCTCTCTCCTGGAGTATCCCTCTCTCCTGGAGTAGCTGTCTCTCCAGGAGTAGCCTCTTTCTGATAGTATCCTCTGTGCTAGAGTATTCCTCTCTCTTGAAGTATCCCTTTCTCCTGGAGTATTCTCTCTCCTGGAATTGCTCTCTCTTCTGGAGTAGGCTCTCTCATGGAGTATCCCTCTCTCCTGGAGTAGTTGTCTGTCCTGGAATAGCCTCTCTCCTGGAGTAGCCATCTGTCCTGGAGTATCCCTTTCTCCTAGAGTATCCTTGTCTTCCTGGAGTAGCTGTCTCCCCTGTAGTAGTTGTCTGTCCCGGAATAGCCTCTCTCCTAGAGTACCCTCTCTCCTGGAATATTCCTCTGTCATGGAGTATCCCTCTCTCCTAAAGTATCCTTCTCTTCCTGGAGTAGCTGTCTCTTCTGGAGTAGCTGTCTCTCCCAGAGTAGCCTCTTTCCTATAGTGTCCTCTGTCCTGGAGTATTCCTCTCCCCTGAAGTATCCTTTTTCCTGGAGTATCCCTCTCTCCTGGAGTAGTTGTCTCTCCTGGACGAGCCTCTTTCTTGTAGTATTGTCTGTCCTGGAGTATCCCTTTCTCCTAGAGTATCCCTCTCTCCTGGACTATCCATTTCTTCTGGAGGATCCTCTCTTCTGGGCTATCACTCTATCCTGTAGTAGCCTCTCTCCTGGACTAGCCCTCTCTCCTGGAGTTTCTTCTCTCTTAGAGTAGCTCTCTCTGCTGGAGTAGCCTCTCTCCTGTAGTATCTTCTCTCCTGGAGTATCCCTCTCTCCTGGAATAGCTTTCTCTCCTGAAGCAGCTCTCTCTCCTTTAGCACCCCTCTTTCCTGGAGTATCCCTCTCTCCTGAGTTAGCCCTCTCTCCTGTAGTATCCTCTCTCCTGGATTACCCTTCCCCCCTTCTTGGATTACCCTCTCTGCTGGATGCTTCTTCTAAGTGGACAACAGCGTGGCTCTAGAGCCCCTGTCCATTATTCCTGAGGCTCTCTGTAGAAGGTGGGCAACTAGCAGGTGATCTTGAGCTTGGCTGTTTTGAATAGTTCTGAACAAGGACGATTTTCTTCACGTATGTTATGCAAACGAGCGGTTTGCTTCAGATTCTAACATAATTAACTCTCCACCCCTTATGTTTCCAGAACAGGGCATCTAGAGGATTTTTGCCGGGTCTTTGTCTGTCGTGGGGCTGTCCTGGGCACTGTGGGGTGCAGGCAGCACCGTGAGACTAGTTTGACAACAAAGGATGTTTCCTGACACTGCCACGTGTTGCCCCTGGTTGAGGCCACTGCTCTGGAAGGAGCACTGCTTCTGGTAAATAAAGAAGCATAAGGACCCACCTCTGCCCGGCTTGCATTCTGTTTTCAAAATCACCCTAATTCCATAGTATTTCTGTCTGCATGCACACACAACACACAGGATGCTACGTGTGTAGAGCCAGATGGAGTCCTGCTGACCATGTGTGTGGGAAATATATTCCAGGCTATCATGATAAAATGAGGTCACCGTCATTTACTTACAGTGTTAAAAATGCAAGATTTTTCTTGCAAAAAGTTTTCTTGCAAATTTAAAACTCAGTGACTTCTTGGGGCGCCTGGGTGGCTCAGTTGGCTAAGTGTCCTGCTTCGGCTCAGGTCATGATCTCGCAGTCTGTGAGTTCGAGCCCCGTGTTGGGCTCTGTGCTGACAGCTCAGAGCCTGGAGCCTGCTTCGGATTCTGTGTCTCCCTCTCTCTCTGCTCCTCCCCCGCTCACACTCTGTCTCTGTCAAAAATAAATAAACAGTAAAAAAATAAAAAACACAAAACAAAAAAACCTCAGCGACTTCTTTAAAAGCCCAGACAGACATCACTTAGTCTCGGTTTTAACTTGAAACGCAGCTGAAACAGTGACCCTTCCCTCGATTTAAAAAGAATGATTAAAGACAGGACGTGTACGTGGTGTGATGGACGAGGACCTGCCCACACGTACTGACGTCTCTCGTGCGCGAGGCCCAGACTGGACAGAGAGAGAGGACCCTCCAGAGATGTCAGACCATAACCTTCCGTTCGGTGAAGCCCCCCTTTTCAATGTCTTACTCCGATAAACTTCCTCACGTGATCATGTAAAGGGCTTTGCGAAAAGCAACCTGTCTACCCTAAAAGGCTTGCTCTGAACGTGGTTTCCACCTGCGGATACACTCCTGGGTGGAATTTTATTGTCTTAATTGTTATTTTACTGTATTTTCCCCTCCAGCCTTCATGTGTTGTTATCTATTTAAAAGGAGACGATAAAGGCTTGTGGACAGGGGTGCAAATTCAGTGGCTCTAAGGACCAGTGAGGTGAGGTGAGGTGAGGTGAGGTGGGAAGGTCAGGGACTTAGGGACAACTTTGGTGACAGTGGAATTTTCACACGTGTGCCAGCCCGGGATGGCCTGGTGGCTCCATTTTTTTAGGACACGTCAGAAATCTCTATCTTATGTGGGCTCTTCCTATTCTAAATGTGTCGAACCAAACCAATTGAAAAGAGATTAAAAACACGCTGTCATCCGACTTCAGCCAGGTCACGATCTCGCGGTCCGTGAGTTTGAGCCCCGCGTCAGGCTCTGGGCTGATGGCTCGGAGCCTGGAGCCTGTTTCCGATTCTGTGTCTCCCTCTCTCTCTGCCCCTCCCCCGTTCGTGCTCTGTCTCTCTCTGTCCCAAAAAAAATAAATAAAAAACGTTGAAAAAAAAAAAAAACACGCTGTCATTCAAACAAAACCTTGCCTGGGGCCGGTCTGAGTCGCGCCAGGTGTGTTGGCCCCATGTGTTTGGAGGAGACCTAAGTGCACTTTCTGTCGACACCTGTTAGCAGCCCTCCAGATGGAAATGCTCGGCATCCAGGTGTGGTGGCCTCTTGCCAAATCAGACTTCGGACGACCGCAAACTCCGCTTCTCTAAAGGGGACCGGTGCAGACCCCGCTGCTGGACAGGTCCCGACCCCCACGGCGCACCGTGGACTCTGCCCGGCTCCCCCGTGGAGCTCACGGAGAGGCAGGCAGGCTTGAGTTCGCTTTAACTGCGAACTGAGACAGGTCTACCTGTCTGCCCTGCAGATGGAGCTTCCGGGGATCTCTGCCACCAGCGGGGTCAGCGAGCGTACCCGCCACCAGAGCCTAGCGCTGTTGATCTGGTGCAACTGGAAATGGAAGCCTAACTCGAGGGCAGCCCCAGTTCCAGGCCTGAGGCAGAGGAAAGCTGCAGCCGGATGGACCTGCTGCGGGCTGACCCCTTCTTAGTCTGGCTGCTTCCCGAGTTCCTCGCAAGGAGAACTACAGCTTATTAGCTGGTGTTGACATCATGCTTAAGTGATGATCGCATTCAAACTCACACCTCGAGATCTTCAGAGAGGAAAGGAGTATACACAACACCCAGCAACCTGGAGCTGGTTCCTAACCTCGGCTGGGAGTTGGGTGGGTTCTGATCACGTTGGTTGGTGCGGTGAGGACGTGTGGATGGGCCGGCGTGGTGAGGACGACATCTGGACAGGCAGGTGCGGTGGGGACGTGTGGACGGGCTCTCGGGTGAAGCGTCAGCAGGAGCCCTTTGGGCTCTTTGTGCAACTTTTCTGTAAGCTTGAACTTGCTTCAGAATCAAAGTGAAAATAGTCTTGGAACAAATCGAGGCCTCGGCATGTGGCGGCGCCGTGCGGGAGAGCCGGCAGAGCGTCGGCCTGGCGCGCCGGGACTCGGCTTGCTCCACGGCTCGCTCGTAGTGTGCCTCTGGGCAAGTTCCTGAGCCCCCCGGAGGCCCCCCTTCACCCACATGCCTAAAGTAGGGATAACGTTGGCACCTTCCCACAGGGTTCTAGGAGGGTTAAGTGTGGTCACTCATGTAACAGCTAAGCTCAGCGGTCGACACAGCAAACACGCGATAGACAAAGGCCGTGATGAACAGTGGTTAGTTTCCTGGGGTGGCTGCGCCAAGTAGCACATGCTGGGTGGCTTGCCGACTGGAGGCCTGAAGCCCGAGGCCGGGTTGCTTCGTCCATGGCCTCCCTCCCGCCTCCCGTGTTGCTGGGCACCGTTGGTCTCGTTGGCTTCCGCTGCCCCACCCATGTTTTCCTCTTCACGCGGAGTTCTCCCCATGTCCTCGTCCCAGCGTCCCCTTTTGGCCAGGCGCCGGTCACACCGGCTTAGGCCCAGCCTGTTCCAGCGCGACGTCGCCCTACCCGGTTCTATCTGCACTGGCCCTGCTCTTCTGCACAAGCTTCTGTTCTGAGGTCCTGGGGATCAGGACTTTAGTTGAGGGATCAGGGGGCACAATTCAGTCACAACAAGCAGTGTGATTATAAGCCGCATGTAAGAGAAACCCAGTCCTCCTCCCTGGGTCAGTAACTCCGAGCAGTTCTTGCAATGGTGATTCTAGGCCATCAGTTGTTTGATTTCCTAAAAACATTTCACAAAGCACTCAAACAGGGCAGTTTGACCTTTCAACAAGACTAATTCAAATGATCTGTGTTTCGGAGAATTTGCAACACTCACTCCAGGTACCGGGAGATAGGAGACACTCTAGCTCACCATGAAAGTCCCACTACAGGTCACTGGCCTTGTGTCCCTGACGAAGACAGCAAACATGAATCTTACGGACAGATGGGTTCCTCTGGGCTCTATCGCTGGAGTGGTTTGCTTCTGTCTAGTTTACAGCAAGAGTAAATTCTAGGTGGGGTCTAAAAGAGTGAGGACAGCCGCTGGGTCTCTGTGATCTGGACGGTGCCGTGTTCCTGGTGCAGGGGGCTGTGGGCACAGAGACTAGAGGCTTGGGATCCCCAGGAGCGATCGAGCATCTGGTTTGGCCGAGAGTTGGGAGTGTTGCCCAGGCCAAGGCACGGCCTCCTGGGCCCACACTTGCCTGTTTGACACCCTCCGTGCTGGATACAGATTCAATCTCCAAATGTGAAGGTGCAGGGGAGGCCGACTCCCCAGATGCATTTGCCCAAAGCGGGAGGTGTAAGCCAGTGGTTCTCAGCCCTGCCGGCAACCTGTGTGCCCAGGAATGTGTGTGTGAGCCCTTGTGTGTTCCTATGACCTTTCATTTCAAGGTCACACACACACAAAAAAAGTCTTTTTTCCCTACCTATAGTTCCCTACCTATTTCCCTTCACTAGCCTGTTGACAATCCCTGACATCTTTGCCCAAAGTGATTTCTTCTCTGGTGGAGCTGTCCCTATATTCCTGGAAAGCATTGCTCACCTGCTCCCCATCAAGCACTTACTGAGGTCTTGTTTGCACAGAGCACAGTGACAGACGCCGACGCAGATGATTAAATCACAGGCTTGCTTTTAATTAATATATGGTCACCTACAGGAAGTTACTCACAAGACTATGAACACAAAACAGAACTACAGTAAATTCCATGAAAGAAGTGTGAGCCCCGTAAAACAAAAGTTTACTCTCAGTATGTACACATTAACTAGCCTCATTGTTAATGATTTCCAATTTAATTCCATTGTAGTCAGAGAACATACTTTTGTAAGAGTTGGATCTTTTGAAATTTATTGAGAGTTACTTCATGTCCCAGCATGTGGTCTATCTTGGAGAACATTCCCTGTGTACTTTACTTTTTTTTTTTAAGTTTATTTATTTGTTTTGAGGGGGGAAGGGGTAGGGAGAGAGAGGGAGAGAATCCCAAGCAGGCTCTGCACTGTCAGCACAGAGCCCGATGTGGGGCTCGACCCCGTGAACCGTGAGATCAAGACCTGAGCCGAGATCAAGAGTTGGACACCCACTGACTGAGCCCCCCAGGCGCCCCTCCATGTGTACTTTAAATGAATGTGTATTTGGCAGTTGGTAGGTGCAGGGTTCTACTCCAGTAAGGTCAAGGTGGCTAGTCGTGTTATTCCGATCTTCTGTGTCCTCATGGATGAGTTGTCTAATGGGGCCACCAATTACTGAGAGGGGATGTGAAAATCTACAACCACAAAAGTGGATTCGTCTCCTTTTAATTCCATCAATGTTTGTTTCATGGGTTTGGAACTAACACTGTCAGACATTTTGCATCCCTGGTCGGGGGCACATTGGGACTGAGGATGTCAGAGACGGGAGTGTGAGAAAGTCAGTGTAGCAGATGAACATCAGTGGGCACTCATCAAATTATATCCTCAAGGGGGCGCTCGGTGGGCTCAGTCAGGTGAGCACCACACTGCGGCTCAGGTCACTATCTCATGGTTCGTGGGTTCGAGCCCCACGTCAGGGTCTGCACGGACGGTGTGGAGTCTGCCTGGGATTCTCTCTCTTCCTCTCTCTGTCCCTCCCCTGCTGGCATGCTCTCTCTCTCTCTTTCTCGCTCTCTCAAAATCAATAAATAAGCTTAAAAAATTATACATACTTAAATACGGTGTATATATGTAAATTATACGTCAGTAAAACTGACCAAATATGCATATGTATGCATGACTACAAGCCTGGTGTTTATCACATTTGGGAACTACAGCCAACAGCTATAATACTTTCAGCTCACCATCATTAAGGAAGGGAAAAAGTGTTTTAATGGCTATAAGCAAGGGACTGAGTTGTTCAAATCAGTAAATATACACACAAAATTAAGTCTTCTGGAAAAATACACGAGATGCCCCCACCCCCAGCCCAGAGCACTCTGTCAACCCCTCCTACTGACACCGCCATTTACTGGCCACCCAATTCCAACCTCCTTTCCTTCCTCTCCACGTCCAACCAACCTCTCGGTTCTGAAAACATTGTTCCCTGAGAGGCTGTGCAGGGTACCGCTGACTCTCTCCCACCCCTCTTGGCTTCCAGACCTAAACTGGGCTCGAGTCTCTGAAGGACCTGAGGGAACCAAGTGACCAGAAGGAGATGTGCCACTGCCAGAGGAGTGAATGGAATACACAGAAGAATATTGGTGGAAGAACCGTGTGGTTTTCCCCATGTATACGGACAGGAATTCGGGGACTATATGTGGACATGGCTATTAAGGGTATGGGATGGTGGTGGAAGGAACATAACGTTGGATCAGGTTGAATATATGGATATGGGCCCGCTAAGTGGGGATTGTTCGATGTCTTAGTTCGAGAGGTCAGCAGGGGCTTGTGTGGTTGGTTGGTGACGACGGACCACACAGTGGCCTGTACTTAATGAGGTCACAATGCCAGAACTGCCTTGGTGTGCTCTAGAAGGTGTCTGATGGCTTGGGGAGACTGGACCATTAAGTGGCTTCACCGTGTAAGACCCGCTCGTCCTGCGGGCGTCACCGTGACTGGGGGAGATCGATCTGTGAAGGGGCACAGCCAGCTGGAGAGCCCCAACGTCGTTCTTGCGAAAGTCAGACTTCACTGGATTCTGGGGCTCGGGGCCACATGGGGACACTCCGCCACCAAAGGCAGAGTGGATACGGTCACCGCGGTGGACAGCAGAGTCAAGGCTGGGGTGTGGGCCGGCTGATCGCAGCGTTCCCAACGTGGAACGGGAGGGAGGCCTCCTCGGTCTGAGTGAGCACAAGAGCTCCAGATCCATGAACGGGAGCCTAACCTGAATCCCGACACCAGAGTCACGGCCTCTCAGTCACTTCCCAGACTTGAACAGGTCTTCCCACACTTGCCCGTTCACAGAACCCCTTGAACGAAGGGGACGCCGGGTCCCTCCCTGGTCCACGCCAGAAATGTCCGCTGGCCACCCTCCTCCTGGCCTCCTCCCAGGGCGACCGTGTCCTGGGGAAAAGAAATAGACGCATGGGGGACTCGCGGCTCTGAGCTGACACTGATTCTGGGAGACCCGGACCTCACTGCGATCACCCATCAGGGAAGGGCTGGTGAAGGTGGGTGGTCAGTGGGGTTTCGGCTCAGCTCCCTCTCGGTGCGGGTCTGTGGCTGCACCCCTGGTCCCGGCTGCGAAGCCACCGCCAGCAGAGTCCGCAGCTACACAGCCGGCAGCTGGGAGCGCCCCGCACGCCTACACGCACACGCCGGGGTAGAAGGTGACCCCGGAGCCTGCGATGCTCCTGAGAAGGACGGGCGCCCAGGGACCTGCTGCTGCTGGGCTCTGCCTGTGGCTGGAAGTGTCCTGGCTTTGGTTCTGCCTTGTCTTGCTGACCTTGGCGCCTTCCCTCACTGAGCGTCCCACACGCGGCGGGAGGGCTCCTGGCGCCTCGGTGGCCCAGGCCGTGGCGAGGCCACTCCGTGCTCAGTGTGGCGGCTGTCACAGCTGCTGCCCCTGCTGCCGCGTCTGTGGCTCATCACCCTTTGTTCATATTTTAGGATTTGTCACCAAGTCCCCAAACGCCCCTGGTCAAATCAGGTCACCATAGAACATTCGGTGCTCTTTCTCCACGATTTGCTGGGAAAGGTTCTGAGGCGATGACCTCGCTTGGACCCTACTTTCCCTGTTTACCGGCTCCCTCTGTCTCTGCGTGGGGTGCCACCCAGTGCTCTCGGGTCCCGGTCTGCACGACAGTGACTCACCCCGCTTTGAGCTCCTCTCGTGCTGGCACCGGACTGAGACCGAGGTCATGTTCTCTAGTGTCATTGCCTCCTCTTGAAAGGAATAAACAGGTTTTAAGCTGAAAGAAGGCAAGTTTAACAGTTTATTTATATTTCTTGCTTAGTCCATAAAATGGAAGCCATCACATTTTATCTCTTATCATGGGCATACTTTTCCAATCATCTATAACTAGTTATAGACCTTCATTAGAAATCAAATATGAATTAACGTTTGGGGGTAATATCTCCAAGATGCTCTCAATCTTGCTGTCAAAACCAGTAAGCATCGGACCAACTGTCGTCTTAAGATAAATTGAAAACTGGAAGAGGGTAACTTGTCTAAGATTATGTAAAACATGGTGTAAGACCATTAATTAGACCATTAATTAGATGTGACGTGGGGCGCCTGGGTGGCGCAGTCGGTTAAGCGTCCGACTTCAGCCAGGTCACGATCTCACGGTCCGTGAGTTCGAGCCCCACGTCGGGCTCTGGGCTGATGGCTCAGAGCCTGGAGCCTGTTTCCGATTCTGTGTCTCCCTCTCTCTCTGCCCCTCCCCCGTTCATGCTCTGTCTCTCTCTGTCCCAAAAATAAATAAAAAACGTTGAAAAAAAAAATTAAAAAAAAAAAAAAGATGTGACGTAAGACCATTAATTTTTACATTTATTAAATGTTTATTTTTGAGAGAGAGAGAGAGAGTGAGAAGAGGCCGAGAGAGGGCAAGAAAGAATCCCACGCAGGCTCCACACTGTCAACGCAGAGCCCTATGTGGGGCTTGAACCCACAAACCGTGAGATCATGACCTGAGCTGCAGTCAGACACTCAACCGACTGAGCCACCCAGGTGCCCCATAATTTTTAAAGCACTCAGTTTACGTAGGAAATAAAGACAAATGCACTGTGAGTAAAGTGAGCTCTGCACGGGCACAGGCCACATGGGTCTTGTCTGTCAGGATGCTCCCAGCTCTTGGCCCCATGCCTGACACACAGTAGGTGCTCAAGAAAGATTTGTTAAATTTCTACTTGAAGAGAGAAACAGCCCAGTCACCGCCTCAGCTGCTTTTGCTCATGTAAGAGTTGACTCTGTAAAATAGAAGATCATATTTCGTCCACAAGAAAATGCCAATTCATTGCCATAACTTGGTTGCATAAATAGAAGTATGAGGTGAGAAAATGCAAAGTACAGCAAGATGATCTGGAGCTCTTCGTATACGTCTTCCCTGCTTTGCTGTTTAAGACAGGAGTTTCTAAAAAGTCTTTAGCTTTATCTCTTTGCTGGGAATAGAATTTAAACCTCAATATGCATGGTGGGGGGGGAACCTGAACTCACTTTCCACACAAGATCCCGTAGGGTTTAAAAGGGAAGGACAGCGGGGCGCCTGGGGAGCTCAGTCGGTTAAGCATCGGACTTCGGCTTGGGTCATGATCTCACAATTCGTGGGTTCGAGCCCTGCGTCGGGCTCTGTGCTGACAGCTTGGAGCCTGGAGGCTGCTTCGGGTTCTGTGTCTCCTTCTCTCTCTGCCCCTCCCCACTTGCACTCTGTCTCTCTCTGTCTCTCTTTCTCTCAAAAATAAACATTAAAAAAAATTTTTTTAAAGGGAAGGACAGGGTTTCAGGAGTATGTTTGTGCCTGTGCCTGTCTGTGTGCATGTGTGTATGTGTGTGGAGTGGGGGTGCTGAGGTGTGTGCCGGCATGTGTGTGTGCACGTGTGTATGTGTGTGTGTGTGTGTACGTGTGTGGAGTGGGGGTGCAGGGGGTATGTGGAGCATGCCTGTGTGTGCATGTGTCTTCATGCTGTACACATGCATGTACACATGCATAGTACTGGGGGTGTGGGTGTGTGCACACGTGTGTCTGTGTTGGAGTAGGGGTGCTGGGTGTGTGCACACGTGTGTGTACATGTGTGCGGAGAGGCTGAGCTCACGGGAGAAACTGGAGGGCATTAAGGGGAAGGGCCCAGAGCTGGGGCGGGGAGGTGGCGGGGCCGGGGAGTCACTGCTCTGGAGTTCTAAGTGCACAGTTGACGTCCTGCCCCAGGCGGGCTCTGGCACCTGTTTGCAGAACTGGGGGAGAATGCAATTACGCCCGGGCGCCCTCTGGTGTTTCCCTTTCTTCCAGACTCCAAGTTCACCCACTTAAGAGACGTGCCCGCCGCCGGGAGGGGCCAACATGCCTGCTGTGGGCTGGCAGTGAGGCCAGGAGCGTCCTCTGTCCAGAACCTGCTCAGTGCAGGTGGGAGACACGCGGGGGGCGGGGGGCTCAGTTTCTGCCACGGGCCATTCACCTGCTGGCCCTGCTAGCCAGGTGGGTTACATACCAGGCCACCGTCCTCTTCCTCCTAAGTAAGGGTGGCCTGAGCCCCTGTTGCTCAGCTCTAGGAACGTCTGACTCTCCTCTCAGGGCTCCTACTCCTGTGACGGCCCCAAACCACTCTCCTACAGAGAGCCATGGATGGTCACCACCCGCTGGAGAGCCTGGTCACCAGCTGCCATGGCTCTGTCCCCGCCTGCAGGGATGCCCTGAAAGACCCGCCCCTGGTCCCGTCCACTCTGGCCGTGAACCAGGCCACCGGAACTGGCTGCTGGCGTCAGAGGAGAGGGAAACAGGAGTTTCTCCCTGTGGCACCTCAGTTTCTGTGGCACAGGCTCACAGTGGTCCAGCTCCTTCCTCACGCTCCTGGGGGTTCCTGTGCACCCAGGCACGCACACACTCAAACATACATCCACTCCCACACATGCACACACAAGCACACACTCTTATACACACATCCACTCCCGCACATGCACACATACATGCACCTTTTCACACACGCACCCACTCACACAGGTATACACTCTCACACATGCATTCCCCCCCCGCACATGCACACAAACACATACAACTGGGGGTACACTGTCATACAGGCACCCTCATCCACACGCACACACACATGCACACACATACTCATGCGTGCACACCCACACACACATGCCCATGACCCACAGGCCCCTGGGTTGTGCCCACAACGACAGGACGAAGGAGAAGTCAGAATCCAGATGTTGGAAGGACATCTGGCACGCCAGGGCCTTCTGAGAAGATGTGTGCAGGAGGAGCCACGTGTATCCTTCCAGAGACACCCCCCGCTGGCCTGTTTTGGCAACGGCCGCCCCTTCCTGGGAGCGCCTGTTTTGTACCCAGCATTACGAATGCAGAAGCGGATCCGGGATAGAGTGGGGTGCGGCCTGAGGCTCTGCCTCACACTGCACCCCTCTCAGGAGCTGTGCACTGAGACGGAGGGGTCCGGTCCCTGAGCACCCGGAGGGCTAACCGACGGACAGACGGGGTACAGAGATGCTCGGAAACAAAGCCGCAGTCACCATGGCTGTGCCTGCTACGAGACGCAGTGATTACAGCTCCAGCCTCTTTCCCACTCTTCTACTGGACCGAACGCCCTTTGTAAGGCAGGTGAGCCAACAGGAGCCACGGAACCCGCAACCCCTGGCCTGAGGTCATTGATTCTTCCCTGCAGTTACTGCTGGCGGCCAGTAGGGGGTGCTAACCAACAGCTTTATTACTGTTCTCCTTGATGCCTCCACAAGTCCTAAGGTCTCAAATTTCAACTTACATATTTAAAAACATATGTATTTATTTATTTTGAGAGAGAGGGAGAACAAGAGGGGGAGGGGTAGAGAGACAGAGGGAGGGAGAGAATCTTAAGCAGGCTCCACGCTCAGCACACAGCCCGTCCTGGGGCTCAATCTCACGGCCGTGAGGTCATGACCTGAGTCGAAATCAAGAGTCAGATGCTTAACTGCGCCCCCCAGGCACCTCTCTCTGTATATTTTTAAGTCCGCTTTTAAGCTTAAGCCTAGCCTAATTCACAAATCATAAATGTGCAGCTAGAAGAGCTCTTACCACGGCAACATGTGTGTGGGACCACGCCCTGGGGCACAATCTAGAATATTCCCAGGAGATTCCCTCCTCCTCTTTCCAGTCCCTGACCCCTCAGAGGAAGTGCTCCCCCTGGCTTGTTCCGTCATGAGTTTGTCTTGCTGTTTTTTAACATTTCCAGTATCCAGTTATACCCACGCGTCTGGATTCCCGGGCTCGATATTAGTTCACGAGATTGTTCGTGATTGGCAGGAAGCACAGTACACGGGCAGTGCGTCACTGCCACACGGCGCCCCTCGGTAAACGTCTCCGACTCTTGCCAGCGGGCCTCAGGGTGGCTCCCCGTGCACGTCTATGATGACCGATGAGGTTTTGAACGTCCTCGTCCGCATGTGCGGTGCACACGTGTGGGCACTTCTGATAGGTGTGTATTCAGAAGTGGGATTGCTGGGTCATGGGGCGTACACGGGGTGAGCTCCGGGAAATACTGCCAAACAGGTTTCTGGACAGTTGTAGCAACTTACATTCCCCTGGCCGAATGGGAGAGTTTCCGTCGCTTCACAACCTCACGTCATGTGATTGGATAGCATTAACTTGTTTCTCGTTGTCTGAGGCATTATGGTGCTTGGTGTTCAGGTTCTCAAGGGTAGTGCCAAACAGCATCACGTTAGCTGGATGCTGGGGGAAGAGGAGTAAAGGTACGAGGCCAGTGTGCATTGCAAGCGCTCGGGCGCACTTAGCGCGCAGACTGTTCTGATGCAAACAGTCAGATGCTTCTCGAGTTTGGGAGTCTCTCCTTGACGGATGAAAGGTGTCGTGGATGAAGTTCTTTGGTCTCGCACATCTCAAAGCCGCGGTACATTTAGACCGCCGCACCGAGTGATCTCCAGGCCCTAACCGCACGTCAGTGTTGGGACCACAGAGGTAGCCTAACCCCCCACGGCGGAGGTCACTCTTCCTGGGACCCAGGAGGTGCCTTCTCAAAGCTCCGCAACGTTTCCGTCCCGCCTCACCGGCCCAGGGGCGACCAGCGTGGTACCAACGGCAACATCTTTTCAATGCTGTTTGAAGATGAAATCAGTGGCGCCTGGGGGGCTCAGTCAGGTAAGCATCCGACTGTCGGTTTCGGCTCAGGTCACGACCTCATGGTTCGTGAGTTCAAGCCCCGCGTTGAGCTCTCTACCTGCTTGGGATTCTCTCTCTCTCTCAAAATAAATAAGAATATATATGAAATAAGAGGGTGATGAAAACGGGAAGGGGAGAGCACGGAGGTTAACAGCATGTAAGCAGAACTGACTCTGCCTTTTCTTCAGACCTTTGCACTGAGGGTGTGAACACGGGAGGCCGTTTACTCCGTGAGCGTCGACGAGTCGCAGATGCTTCCAGAGTGAGCAGAATCGCGGCACTCACTCTTCTTTTCTGGACTTCAGGAGACAAACGCTTCTTCCACAAACCATCTTCCTGGGGGATTCTGGGTGCTCTCTGGCGCAGGAAGCACACCTGCCCAGGCCTCTGAGGGACACAAGGGCTGCTTGCCCCTACCTTTCTGGAGCTTGGAAGCCGGCGGGTAAGCCCAGCAGCACCCGTGACTCCCCAGGGGCCCGAGGCCGCTTTCCTGGGGTAAGTTGTGCTTCTCAGATGCACCTCGAGGCCACAGCCAAGTTCACAGGGTTCCCAGCGCAGAGGTGAGGGGCGGACTGTGGCCATGGGACAGAGCTGCTGGCTCCACAGAGACCCCGTCTATTAGGAGCAGGTCCCTCCTAATGAGCTGACTGGACACAGAGCTTGCTTTTTGGAACCAAAACACAGGTTTTTCCTATTTTCAAAATGTTAGTTGTAATGAAGAAGTGTTTATCTATCGTAGGAAAACATAAAACATAAAACTTAGCACAGTAGCTATTCATGAGTGTGCGGCCAGTGGCATCCAGCACGTTCCTAGCGCTGTGCAGACACCCCCACCGTCCATCTCCAGAACATTCTCATCTTCTCAGTGGGAGCTCTGGTCCACCTAGTCACCAGCTCCCCACCCCTCCCCCAGCCCTGGTGACCTACATTTTGCTTCCTGTTTCTGTTTGGTGAATAGAAACCAAATTTGGTGACTCCCATGAGCTCATATGACTGGAATCACACGGTATTGGTCCTTTTGTGTCTGGCTTATTTCAACCAACATAATGTCTTGGTGCATTCATGTTGAGCATGTATTAGAATCTCCTTCCTTTTTTTTCTTCTTAAAGTTTATTTATTTATTTTGATGGGGGGGCAGGGGCAGAGAGAGGGAGAGAGAGAATTCCAGCAGGCTCCGAGCTGTCAGCGCAGAGCCCAATGTGGGGCTCAAACCCACAAACTGTGAGCTGAGCTGTAACCAAGAGCTGGATGCTTAACCGACGTAGACACCCAGGTGTCCCTGTTTTTTTTTTTCTTTTTAATGTTTATTTATCTTCAGAGAGAGACAGAGAGACAAAGAATCCCAAGCAGGCTCTGTGCTGTCAGCACAGAGCCCAACATGAGGCTCAAACCCATGAACTGTGAGGTCATGACCTGAGCCAAAATTAAGAGTCGGACCCTTAACTGACTGTACCACCCAGGTGCCCCAGGTTCCTTCCTTTTTAAGGCTGAATAATATTCTGTTGTATGTATTCTGTTGTATGTAATATTTGTTTATCCGTCATCGGTTGATGGACACTTTCATTCAGCCGTTATGAATAAAGTTGCTATGAACACGTGTGTACCAATGTCTGTTTGAGTTCCTGCTCTAAGTTCTCTGGGGTACAAGTTCAGTCACAGACTTGCTGGGTCAGGCCGTCATTCTGTGTTTCGTTCTTCAGGGCACCTCCATGCTGCCTCCCATGGACAGCTGCACTGTTTTCCCTTCCTGTGCTGAGAATTCTAATTTTTTCTTCGTCGGAAGGTTTTTAACTATAAATGCAATTTAATAGATATAAGCCTATTTGGATGATCTCTTCTCGAATGGGCTTTGTTAGTTTCAGTCTTTCAAGTACTTTGTCTGTAATATAAGTTCTTTCTGGCACGTACCTCCTCCATTGCTGGCTCTGGCTGTGAACAAGGTCTCACAGCACGTACGTAGATAAAACTTTAAAAGGGATGAACTCTGTGCTTGCAGTGCTCACAGGGGGTCATCTTGGGCTCAACGACATGCTTCCACTCATGAAAGTGCCTGGGCCGCACCCACGACACAGGCAGGGGACACAACCTGCCATGGGGCAGAGGCTGGCACTTTGTTTATGGGAACATAGTCCATGCAGAGGTTTGGGGACCGTGGCCTGGCATCCCCAGGGACAGGTCAAGTATGAAGAAACCAGACTCACACAGGTAGGGATGTGGAGCAGCCCCTGATGGGAGACCCAGGTTCTAAATAAATGCTGCTGGGGCACCTGGGTGGCTCAGTCGGCTAAGTATCCGGCTTCAGCTCAGCTCATGATCTCGGGGTTCACGAGTTCGAGCCCCACGTCGGGCTCTGTGCTGATGGCTCAGAGCCTGGAGTCTGCTTCAGATTGTGTCTCCCTTTCTCTCTGTCTCTCCCCCGCTCATGCTCTGTCTCTCTCTCTCTCTCTCTCTCTCTCTCTCTCAAGAATAAATAAATGTTAAAAAAAATTTCAAATAGGCATCGCTATTTCTTCTGACACCTGCTGGCAGTAGTTTCCAGGCTGTTCTGGCTTTCTTCTGCACACCTTGCTGGTGAGGACAAGACCTCCTGCCCGAGATGGTGGGCACATCAGTAGCTCATAGTCCCGGGTGCTTGCAGCACACACACTGAATGTTCTGGACGCTGAGAGCTTCATGACCACACTGAAAAAACAGGTCCACGTTTCTATTTATATATGTGTTTTGTCTGCAGAGAAGTGTGCTCAAATGATTAATAAGTCCGTCTAATATAAAAGTAACACTCCGTTTAGATAAATTCTGTGGAGATACTATATGAAAAATACAATTTGAAGGGGAAGAAGTAAAATGTAAAATGACAGGCTCTTTAAAAAAACGTTTATTCATTTTTGAGAGACAGAGTGTGAGCGGGGGAGGGGCAGAGAGAGGGAGACACAGAACCTGAAGCGGGCTCCAGGCTCTGAGCTGTCAGCACAGAGCCCGATGCGGGGCTCAAGCCCACGAACCGTGAAATCGTGACCTGAGCCAAAGCCAGACGCTTAACCGACTGAGCCCCCCAGGTGCCCCTAAAATGACAGGCTTATAAAGAAGAGCTTGTCAGTGCATTTTTGAAGGGATAACAGTGGGGTGAAATTGTTACGGGGTATGGATCCCACCGGAGACCGTTAAGGGGTGATGCGGGTTTGTTTCTAGGTCAGTGTATTTAGTACCCTGAAAATTACATCCTTTGCAACCATTTTAACTTACAAATAAAACTTGTAGATGTCAAATTAAAAATATGCAAGGCTAGAATAGCTTTTCATGACTAAAAATACTTGAAAGTCACTGCCGTAACCGCAAGCGTGTAACTGGCAGGGTGGTGCATTTTGGGGGTGAAGCAGGGCCGGCATCAAATACTTCAGACACCTGGCTGCATGCTTCTATCGTAATAGTTTTCTATTGGTAATATTAATAGTTTGCTTTGGTAATGGTGACTGTTGGCCGGAAGACAGAATGTTAAATATTATTAAGATGTACGTACGATACACAGTCCTGTGAATAATAATTTTAATGCACCAATAAGAATGAATTTAAAGTCTTCTTCTGGGTTTTGGAAAGCTGGGTTGCTGATAAAGTCCTTACGTAAAAATGGGTGTGAAATGCCTTAACTCGGCTAAGTCCTCATTGCGGAAACGGTCCACAGAGCTTGAGTTTCTTCTACCAAAAAACTCTCGAGCTGAGGAGCAGGTCACGCCTTTACACATCTGATCGGTCTGTTCAGAGTTGCGGTAATAATGACGCGCACAATAAACTAGGAAGCCAGAGGGACTGAAACTCAGTTCTGCTGCATTGCGACCTTCGAGTCCCACGCCTGCCTCTGAGACCTCATCTCCACTCACCACCTGCCCTCCCAAAGCGCCAGCCCCGAGGTGGCAGGTGACGGGAACTTGGCTCTCTTCACTGTCCCAGTCACAGGTGTGCGTGTGGTCTGGCCTGTGGTCGACCCACAAAACCTGTGTCGACGTTGAACTGATGGGGAGGAGACACAGGAGGAGGGAGGCCCTTCGCAGACCCCGGTGGAGCGGGGAGCTTTCACCACCAGAAGGTAGTGACTTTCCTGTAGAAATGCTGTCTGCCGTCTGGACCCAGACTTTGCGGGATGGCAGCCCGTGGGGAGGCCAAGGTGGGCTGAAGTGAAACAAGCCTGCTGTTGGTCTGGACTCAGGCACCAGCCCATCAACGATGGCAGAGAAAGGCAGCAGGTGAGGGGACCGGGTGTCCGAGTCTCCCAGCCAGCACCCGTGCCCCCCAGGGGTTCCGCAAGGGAAGCCCGGCCTCGACCTCGGGGTGGCCTGCCCGCTCTGACAGCCTGGAGCCCCTACCACCAAGCCTGCCGAGGGCTGAGTCTGTTCACCTGGCCTCTCTCCCCTCCCCATCTCCGGGGTCCAGGCTGCTTCCCGCCCCTGGGCCCCGTGTTCTGGCTTCACGCTGACTGCCCCACGTGCCAGAATGTTCTTGTCACAGAAAGGTGCCTCCAGTTTATTAATAAGCCGGCCTCAGCAGGCTGAACACAGAAAGCATCTTTATTCCCTCTGTCCACAGGCCGCTTTGAACACCCCTGTCCACACTCTCTTTGCGGGCATCCCAGAAGAGTGGTGGAGGAGATCTAGGGCAGAAGGGGAGGCTTTTCTGGTTGTTTTCAGGTTTTAACAGAGAGGCGCGTTTTGGGGCATAAAAAGGTCCTAGTGCATTGTCGTTTGAAACCTTCATTTCTCGGTCGGTTTTACACTCCTCTCGTGCCCAGCCCAGTCCCAACCGTGACCTAGGACGCGACGAGGCTGGTGGGCATCCTGCTGGCTCCCACCTGGACCCTCTCCTGGCCCCGAGGTCATGTGCTGGCCCAGCTCCTCCAGCATGGAGAGTGGGGAGGTGACTGGCGGGGACGGCAGGGTCAGGGTCACGGCCTGTGCTTGTGTGTCCCTTCTGAATCAGCCCCACGGGGCCTCCCGGCTGTGGCTTGCTGGTGTGCACAGAGCCTCCTGCAGCCATGACGGGCCCTGAGCATCAGGGGACCTCCACGCACCCTGCTTTAGGTGTCACACCCCCTCTCCAGGAGCCTGCTCCTGAGGGGCCCTTGCAGGGGTGTCTGGATTCAGGGTCCTTGTCCAGCTGTGGGGAACTGTGAACGCTCCCTGTCCTCCACACTCAGGGTGCCAGCCATCCCCGAGGCCGCTGCAGGCTGCCAGGAACCTGTCTCTGTGCCCCACCAGCCCGGGGAGCCACATGATGCTCTGAGGGGGTCCCCCGAGCTCCCCTCTTACTTGGGTGGGGTGAAGCACACGCCCCCTGCTCTGTGGTGGGACCCCTTCCAAACGAGCCCCCCGTCTACCCCCAGCAGATTCCCTACCTTCTCTCGTTTGGCCTGGAGCTGGGTGATGGGGACAAGCTGGCAGAACCTTAGCTTGGGGGCACCCCAGCACCCTCTTTTACAGCGTGGGCTCCCTCAGCCTCTCTCTTCATTAGCATAACTGGAGGCAGGCAGAGTGTCTGTAGCCGCCCCGCAGGGGCACATGGGGTTCTGCTTTTGTGACTGTTCCCTGAGGGCAGGGCCGCGCGCCCCCAGCCGGTGTCATCAACACAATTGCTTGGAGGTGTTGGGATTTGACTTGGTTCACACAAACGCTGTGTCAGACTCCATCCTCCACCTGTGTCTTCTATCAGCACCCCAACCCAGGGTGTTTAGGGGCACCGACAGCCAGAGACGCAAGCGCACCCAAAACATTCCCACTTACATCCACTTCCAGAAGGGGGTGTTGCAAAGGTAGTTTTCCTTAACTCGGGGCTGGGGGACGGCCTCCTCTGCCTCTCTGCATGGCCCCCAGAGGCCAGACTGCCCACCGGGACCCCAAAGAAAAGCCTGAGTGTCGTGCCCTCCCAGGTAAGAAGAGTAGGGGCTGGCTGATGCCTGCTCCTCCCCCAGGCCCTCCTTGGGGATAACAGCCAATCGCTGCTCTGTCAGTCCTCCCGTCACGATGGAAACACCCGGCCCGGTGGTGCCGCTGACCTGTGGCAGGACTAACGCGTCGGGCACAGGACGGGCAGATGCTTTGTGTGTGCAGGGCATTTTAGACTTTATACCACATTCTTGAGAACGGTTTGAGTCGGTCACTCTCTGCTTCCTCGGTGTCGCTGACGGGCCAGTACTTGTTATCCTTTGTGGCATCTCCTGGCTGTGCACCTGCTGTCCTCGATGAGGGCCCTCTCCTTTGACCAGTGCCGAGGCCTCTTTCTGCCTTCCCCGACTTTGGGCTCTGCCCTTGGCCTGTTTAGTCCAGTTTTAACAAGAATCCTGTGAGGTCAGTTTAGGGAGAGTCCCTACCTTGATGTCGGATGGAATCCCTCCTCCCTGGCCACCATGTCCTGTTGGCTGCTCCGGCCCCTGTGCCCCCGGTGTGTCCTCCCAGGGTCTGTGCACCCACTGGCCACACCTGCTCCTTGGTAGGGATCTCCATCCGTCCTTGCCGTGTTTGGAGTTGGGCCTGACCTCTGTCCCGCTCTGCAGCCCCTCTGGTAACCTCCCCCAAACACTATCTTCCTTCTGTCTTTAACAAGTGCGCGGATAGCTTCTCTGTTTAACCCCCTTTCTGCTCTATTGTTTCTGCCTTTTGTTTAATGACTTTTGCAGCCGGCTGATTATCCCGCCCCCCATTCTCACCCCCTAATGTGAACCGGATTTTCCTCCGCTCTGGGCACCTGCCCCTTCTTTCACCCGGCTCCACCCAACAATGACCAGCCGTGCGGCAATACGGGGTCCTGTGTCAGCCGCACTGGTTGTTTGAACAGACGGGCCATTGTTGAATCTGAGGTATTGGGGGGCCACCAAGGCAAAGGGGTGCTGAGGTTTTGGGTCTGTCCTGTACAAAGGTCTGCTGCCAGGCCTGGGAAAAGCAAGGGAGAGGCTGGGCTCTCAGGATGGAAAGTGGGGGACGGCCTCGATGAATGGGGCCCAGACTGCCACAGGGAGGGGGCACCAGGCTGCTGGCAGCTCAGGGGCTCCAAGGACGCTGCTCCGAACCTGGGGCTCGGCCCTCTGGAGGGGTCTGCCCAGGGGGTGCTGGAGCCTGCTGGCGTCCGCAGAGGGCTTGCTTCGGGGGTGTGGGGACAGGCTGAGGACGGAGTGAGCAGCCAGGCGGAGGGGTGACGGGGATGGCAAGCCTCCCCTCCTGCCTCTGGGCCCCCATGTGTGCAGGCAGCCAGGTGCAGCAGGTGAGAGCTGAGATGTGTGGGGCTTGGGTCCCAGTGCACCAAGCAGGGGGGGATTGCGGTGGTAGAATTTGTGCAGCTCAGGCCTGCAGGTCAGGGTGGTCAGCGTCCCTCTGTGGGAAACACCTGCATTGTCATCTCACCTTGGAAAGCTATAGCTTAGGGAACAAAGTCCCTCTCCATTCGGCCCTGCCCTCACGGCCCCTTCTGCCCTTCTGCTGGTGTCCGGGGATGGTTGTATGCAAATTCTGGCTCTATTTTACCTCTACTAGCTTCACACTCTTCATGTGTGCCAGCTCACGGAGTTCACGATGTTGCTGATCTAACTTACCAAGCTCTTTCCCAAAGATATGAAAATGTCCCCATTTCCCACAATAATAAATAACGTTGCTATGGAAACACATATGCATATTATTTTTCTTCATTTGATGTACTACTCTTTTTTTAATGTTTATTTATTTTTCGGGGAGGGGGAGGAGGGGCAGAGAGAGAGGGAGAAAAAGAATCCCAAGCAGGTTCTGAGATGTCAGCACAGAGCCCGACGAGGGGCTTGAACTCCCAAACTGCGAGATCGTGACCTGAGCAGAAGTCAGCTGCTTAACCGCCTGAGCCACCCGGGAGCCCCTGATGTACTTCTTTATCCGCACGCTTTGCTTCTAGATCACCTTCAGCCCTACACTGCACACGCTTGGTCTCCCACATGTACTTTTCACAGGCCATCCCCGCCCAGCCTGCTCTCTGCCTTCCTAGGCTTTCCGCCTTCCTTGTTAACCCTTATGACCGACTGCTTTCTACTGGGTTCGTTATTCCAGCACTCATTTCTTTAACTTTTCTTGGAACCCACATTTTACTTGGTCACCTTCATCTCTGCTCAGTTTCCCCTCTGCTAGTAACTGTTCTGTGGGGAGAGAGGCTTTTCACGCCTGACAAATGGGCTCACAGTCCAGGCAGAATAATAATGAAATGTAGTCCTTGGACAAGATCACAAGGCCTTGTTCCCAAGGGACATCTCCATTTCCAGTAATTTGTGGCTTCCAAAGATTAGGCTCCATAATTCATTTGATGTGCTGGTTTCCGGAGTAAATCAAAAGAACAGAAAACGAGGCCGCTAAAAATGTTTCCCTTTGGAATTAGACTTTATATCCAAATGGATAAAGCTGTTTATAAAGCAAAAAATATCATGGACGATTGATTCTGCTGCCCCCATATGAGATATGGCAGGGCATAATAAAATACATCAACAAATATTTATTTGTTGATATCTGCCTCTGTTGTTTTTAAAAAAGTACTTCCCCAACAGAATTTTTTTTTAAGTTTTGAAGGGAATATAGGTAAAAAAAAATATAGTGGGTATTTTTAAAGAAGAAGAAAAGTGCCTCCCACTTTTAAAGCCAACGTTTATTTCAGGCTTTACTGCAGATCAACAGAGTTCTATTGCTATCTGTTATTTTTTTTTTAATTTTTTTTTTAACGTTTATTTATTTTTGAGACAGAGAGAAACAGAGAGTGAACGGGGGAGGGGCAGAGAGAGAGGGAGACACAGAATTGGAAGCAGGCTGCAGGCTCTGAGCCATCAGCCCAGAGCCCGATGCGGGGCTCGAACCCACAGACCGCGAGATCGTGACCTGAGCTGAAGTCGGACGCTTAACCGACTGAGCCACCCAGGCGCCCCTGCTATCTGTTATTTTATATAACGTGCAGGCAAGGGCACTGAGAATAACACTCGGTGGTATCCCCCAAGGTAAACACACATGCAGGAGAACACACATTTGTAAGAAATTTTGTTCCTGGAAGCCTTGTCTCATGCCTTGTTATGACTTACACAAACCAAACTCACTGAAAGAGTTTACTCTTCCAATGCCTATTGCTTTTTAAAAGCAGCTTTATGTGACCCTAGAACATGTTAGGTTTGTGTATCTCCTGCTCACGCTTGCTCCTGACCTGGCAGGGTCTAACTCCAACACCTGCCTATGGATACACTCTGGGGAGTCTAGGAGCCTCTAGAAATCAGTGCCTCCGAGGAGGATTTTCTTAACTTCCAGCAGATTCTCAAAGGGTTTCTTAGCCCAACACTGGAAAGAACAGTGTGAAAAGCCTGCCTCAGAACTTCCTATTCATGCCCTTGCCGGAAATAAAAAAAAGCGTGGGAGTCTTTCCCAGGCAGCCCTGCTGTGGTTGTGGTAGCAGCCAGATGGGGTCAGGTGAGGCCAGGTAAGGCCAGATGGGGCCAGGTGGGGCCAGGTAAGGCCAGA
>NW_026057576.1:77671278-77683493 GCF_023721935.1 Panthera uncia
GCCAGATGGGGCCAGGTGGGGCCAGGTAAGGCCAGATGGGGCCAGGTCGGGCCAGTCACTATAACATAGCTGCATGTAAGTCTGCTTTGCTCCCAGTTCAGAGGTGTGTTTCCATAGGCAAGCGGCAGAGTTTTACTTGGTGCAGGAGTGACTGGGTGAGGAGCTGGTGGGACAGGGACTGCAGGAGAAAACAGGGCTGTGGGAGCTGGGGCTGGGGTGAGCAGGGGAAGCGGGGGACGTGGGAATTTGTGAGCAGAGTGGGGGCAGAGGAGAGGACAGAGCGGGCAGCAGAAAGCCATTGGAGGATGGGGCAGGAGTTCTGCTGCAATAAACTGACCGAACGGGAATCAGGCAGAGCACGTATGTTCTGGAAAGCAATGACTGCAGAATGAAGGTCTGAATGGCTGTGACATGAGCAGGAAGCCTGCCAGGCCCGGGTTTTCACAGGTGCCCATGCACCTCCCTGTCAGGGCGTAAAACAGTGGGACAGCCGTTTTAACCTCCACCAAACCCCTCACTGTGAAGGGGAACAGTTTTCCTCTCAAAATACACTTTCTTCCCTAAAATTATAAACACACTTAGGATTTAGGTGCAACACAAGAGAAGGCTTTCTGCAGCTAAAAGAAAACTGTACTTGCTGATCTGGACTAGAATATACCCTGGAAGCCCTACCTCAAAGCACAGAGTAAAAATACAGAGATATCACAAGGGGAACAAAGCAACGTAAAGAAGAATTCACAGGAAAATAACACAGGTTCCAGGATGTTAAGAAAAGAAGAGACGGAGAAGTATTAAATCCAAGACGTTGAAGACTTCCCTCAACTGAAGAGAGACAGGAGCCAGGAGTTTGGAGAGGCTCATCAAGTCCCAGGCAAGGATGATGACAAAACTGAACACATGCACACACACACGCATATGTGTGCATACACCGTCACACACATGCACGCACAAGCACATCGGCACACAGTCACACATGCGTACATGTGTGTTACACACACATGCACGCACACACAGTAACAGGTGCACATGCACATGCACGCACATAAGGGTCATATGCACACGTGTGCACACAGTCACACACGTGCACACATGGACAAGTCACACATGTGCATGCATACACACTCACAGATGTGCACGTGTATGTACACACATACAGATCACACACACGCGTGCACACATGCATACAGGCAGACTTGCGCACATTCGTGCACACACACGAGCACACATAAGCCACACACTGACACATGTGCATGCAATGCACACACAAGGGCACATGCTCACACACATGTGCACAATGCACATATGGGCACATGCATGTGTACACACACAGTCACACAGTCACATATACGTGCACACACAAACACATCATGATCATACCCTGATGAAAGTGCTGATCTCTAACAATAAGGAAAAAATTCTACAAGTCTCTTGACCAAAAGAACAAGTTATCTGCACATCCACATGGCAAATAGACACATGAAAAAATGCTAACATCACTCATCATCAGGGAAATGCACATCAAAACCACAATGAGATACCACCTCACACCTGTCAGAGTGGCTCACATTAACAACTCAGGCAACAACAGATGCTGGCGAGGGTGCGGAGAAACGGGAACCCTCTTGCACTGTTGGTGGGAATGCTAACTGGTGCAGCCACTCTGGGAAACTGTGTGGAGGTTCCTAAAAAAATTAAAAATAGATCTACCTTATGACCCAGCAATTGTACCAGTAGGTATTTATCCAAATGATACAAAAATGCTGATTTGAAGGGACACATGCACCCCCATGTTTATGGCAGCACTATCAACAATAGCCAAAGTATGGAAAGAGACCAAATGTCCATCGATGGATGAATGGATAAAGAAGATGTGGTCTATATATACAATGGAGTATTACTCGACAATCAAAAAGAATGAAATCTTGCCATTTGCAACTACATG
The DNA here is from genome assembly GCF_023721935.1 of Panthera uncia. NCBI lineage: Eukaryota > Metazoa > Chordata > Mammalia > Carnivora > Felidae > Panthera > Panthera uncia. The sequence goes on from NW_026057576.1 coordinate 77,673,221, forward strand.
GATGGAACTAGAGGGTATTAAGCTAAGTGAAATTAGTCAAAGAAAGACAAATATCATATGACTTCGCTCATGAGGAATTTAAGATATAAAACAGATGAACATAAAGGAAGGGAAGCAAAAAGGATTAAAAAACAGGGAGGGGGACAAAACATAAGAGACTCTTAAATAAGGAGAGCAAACAGGGTTATAGGAGGGGTTGTGGGAGGGGGGAATGGGCTAAATGGGGGAGGGGCACTAAGGAATCTACTCCTGAAATCATTGTTGCGCTATATGCTAACTAACCTGGATGTAAATTAAACAATAAATAAATAAAAAAAACCCAAGTTATCTGCAAAGAATAAAAGCACCACATTATCCTGGGACTCCCCATCTGTATACCTGCAGCTGGGGGACAATGGGGGACACTCCCACCTGGCGGGAAGGGGGGTTGCAGCCTGCTAATTCTCTGCCCCGCCAGCACACTGTTCACTGGTGGGGGTGATGACATTGTTTTTACAAGCATGGGAGAAAGAAAATAGTTTACCCCCCCCCCACACCACTACGTGCCGCATCGCAGGTAAATATCTTCTTTCCAGGGGAAATGGTGGGGAGCAAGGTGTATAGACAACCACACACACATGTACACGCAGTAGAAGTGCCACATGAAAACTCCTGGGGAAGAAGGTACATTCTGCAAATCAGATACTAATAATGGTTGAAAACTAAAATACCTAACTGATTGCAAAGTGTAGGAGTTTGGGGTAAGAAAGGGGTGGGAGCAAGGCCCACTGATGAGGATCTGGAGATGTGGGCCTGTGGGCCGGTGAGAAGAGGCCAGCAGCTTCCGGAAGCTTCACTCAGCCCCAGCCAGCAGCAGGTGATGGTACACGCTGGTGGGGAGTTGTCATGGCATATCTCACCTTTGAGCGTAGGATTTGTGTCCGGCTATAAGCTAAGGAAGGAAAGACGACCATTTATTAAATGGAAGACTACGATTCAGTTTTTAAATGTTAAAAAGGGACCAAAAATGGAACGCAGAGTGATTTGAACATTTTTTTTCAAGACAAATCAATTTGAAAACCAGAAAAGGAAAATAGAAAACATCAATGTAAAACAAATAAAAATTTATTTAAAGTAAAAGGAGTACTTTTTATTTTTTTTTTAATTTTTTTTTATTTTTTTATTAAATTTTTTTAACGGTTTTATTTATTTTTGAGACAGGGAGAGACAGAGCATGAACAGGGGAGGGTCAGAGAGAGGGAGACACAGAATCTGAAGCAAGCTCCAGGCTCTGAGCTGTCAGCACAGAGCCCGACGCGGGGCTTGAACTCACGGACCGTGAGATCATGACCTGAGCCGAAGTCGGACATTTAACCGACTGAGCCACCCAGGTGCCCCAAAAGGAGTACTTTTTAAGTGAAAGGGTTTCTTAAACAGAAAACAGGAATGGAAAATACTCGTTTCCATCCAGACAAGCTGAAATTCAGGATAAAAGAAGTAATCCGGAGAAATCAGGAGAAAGATGAACATTACGAGTTAACTTACAGCACAATTTGTGAAAAAGATAAAAGTCTTCACTAACCTGTGCATTCATTGAACATCACATATAACATGTTGACGTGATTCAAATTCTAGGGAAGCTTCATTTACCATTTATGTCTCTGAGAAGCAGACGCATCTAAGTGACACAAAGGTGGGACAGGATTCAGAAGCTCGGGGGGAGGGGGGTGGAGGCTGTGACCGCAGAGCAGTGACAACGGGAAGGAGCCGTGTGTGGCCTGACCGTGCTGGTGACACAGTGCACACGTGTGGTGAACTGTACAGATGTATGTTTCTGGTGAACCTGAACAGCATCTGTGGGTCAGTGAACAACACCACACCCGTGTCAGTGCCCTTGCTTTGAGATGCGTTCTGCTTATGTGGGCCATCGTCACCGAAGGAGGCTGCACAAAGTCTACATGGGAGCTCTCTGTACTATTTTTGAAACCCATTGTGGTTCTAAAATTATTTTGGAATAAAGCGTTCTTTTTTTAAAAGAAAGCACAAAACCTGCACGTAATAAATATAAGTATATAACCTCTTGAGCAGGATACGTGCATTCTTTCGTACGTATGATCGTGGAACATTCAACGTCTTAGAAATTTCAAAACGCTGAGATTTCTGGGCTCAGTTGCCTAATCACATTCAGTGGCCAACAAAGTCTCAGTTTCTTGGTAATTAGGAAACATATTCCTTGATAAATATTTGATGGAAGAGGAAATCAAAAGGGAGATTGCAAATCTCCTTGGAGGCGATGAAAAAGAAGCACTTCCTAATAAAACTCCCGGGACACAGTGAAAACTGTGTTCAGGAAGAAGAAAGTAATTGATCGCTCTTCTGGGGAAGCTAGTGTGGGCCTCATGGAGGCTCACCTACTGGGAAGCTAAGGGCGTCAGCCAGAGGTCGTGGGAGCTGGCAGAGGACACAGGCCAGCGTGGACACCAGGGACCGTGTGACTCATGGCCGAGCAGGCAGCATAAGCTTGTTTCCCACCAGTGCTCCTTGCTCCCAAATCCAAGGCCACACAGGGGTGGACCCTGGGTGGGGGGTCGGGGGTGCTGCACGCACAGTGGATCTGTGTCACACATGAGGAGCCCCGAGATTAGCAAACCCCAATCTTTAAAGGGACTGCAAGCCAACCGACCCAAACTTTGTCCCACAGGAGACATTATTTTTAATCTGTAGGTCAGCGAGCAAATTTGTCCTCTGCCCAGGAGGGGATGATAGCCCTACCTTTGACGACTGTTGGCTCCAAACCCTCTGTCATCTTACCTCTGCTAGATATTCAGAAACGTGAGAGACTATTTCCAAACCCATGAATTCATAATGGCACTTAGAAAACTGCCCGGTCTCCTTTGGAGGATGCCGGAGCACCGACTCGTGCTGCCAGATGCCGGTAAACACGGAAGATGTGTGCACGTCTGTGTCCCCGTCCTGGGGGAGCTCTGTGTCCGGGTACCCATGTGTTGATAAGAACTCTCTGCAGAACTCCAGCTGACAGGCACCGTAGGGACTGTCAGCCTCCAGCAATTCCAAGCGGGACATCAAGGCTGATAGCTGCTGAAACCCACAGATGACAATGGGCCAGGATGGCACCACCAGAGCCACTGATGGGTCTGAGCTCACGAAGAGACAGACACGAAGACTTCACACCTGTTCTCACGCCATGTGGTGGGCCGCTGGTGCCCCTTCCTCTGTGGGATATTTCTGAGGCAGGGAGGGTCCTGGTGGTTTCTCAGAAGTCCCTGTTGTGGGTTGAGTTGTGTCCCCCAGAAAGATATGCTCAAGTCCTCACTCCCAGGACCCGTGGATGCGAACTTATTTGGAAATGGGGTCTTTGCGGATGTAATCAAGTTAAGATGAGGTCATTCTGGAGTAGGATGGGCCCTGATCCAGGGTCTGGTGTCCTTATGAACAGGGAAATTTGGGTACTAGCAGAAAGGAAGACAAGGCCATGTGAAGGCAGACACAGAGATTGAAGCGATGTACCTGTAAGCTGAGGAAGGCGTGTCAAGGGTTGCCAGCCACCCCTGGGGGTCTGGGAGAAAGGCCTGGAACAAATTCTCCTGCCGCCTCAGAAGGAACTGACCCTCTCTCCTCCCCTCTCCCGTCCCCCTTGATCTCAGACTTCTGGCCTCCAGACTGAGAGAGAAATGTCTGTGGCATACAAGTCCCCCAGGTGGTGGTGCTGTGTTAGGTCAGCACAGGAAGCTACTACAGGGCCCCAGAGGGACCCAACCTCAGCTCCTACTGTGGCCCCCACCCACTAGTGTACCTTTTATCACAGACTTCCTCCCTCACTGCCTCATCTTCCCCACTTTCTCCTTTGTGTTTCTCGTCACCAACCCCCAAAAACGCCTCCTGCACTGAGGCCCGGTCTCCGAGTCTGCATTTGGGTTTAAAAAGTAGGTTTAAAAAATGACCTTGGGAAGCAGACAACACACAGGCAGGGAATCTACACTCACGTCTCTCACCAGCCAGACTGCCCAGCCACAGATGCTGTGTCAGGCAGGGTTCTGCAGACAAACACAACCAATAGGACACGTGTAAAGAGATTTATAGTGAGAATTGGCTCATATGATTATGGAGGCTGGGGAGTCTGATCTGCAGGGTGGGCCTGCAGGCTGGACACCCAGGTGGAATCCATGTTCCAGTTCAAAGGCATCTGCTGAAGAAATCTCCCTTAACTCAGGGGAGAAGGTTGGTATTTGTGGTCTACTGAGGCCTTCGACTGATTGGGCGAGGCCCACCCACACTGGGGGAGAGCAATCTGCTTTACTCTACTCAGTCCACCGAGTAAAGTATTAATCTCAAGGATTAATACTGAGACTCAAGTATTAATCTCAGCCAAAAGCACCTAGAATCATGTTTGACCAAGTATTTGGGCGCTCTGTGGCCCAGTTGAGTTGGCACATAACTGTCACAGATGTTTTCGTGGGTGTCACATGATGGGCTGCTAACTCCTCCCTCCTCTTCTGGCCCTCACCACGATCATGCTCCCACCTGTGCTGAATGGAATGCAGAGCAGGTGCAAAGGAAGTGTTAGTTTATGAAACAACTCTCATGCCTGAAGGGTGTGGAGCGATGGCAAGTGTAAAGGCTGTGGGGTCAGCTGACTCTCACTCACTGCCTGAGAAGCTCACCAGCTGAAGCCTCCACGGCAGGTGTGTGGAATCATCCACCCCCTGTAGTGAGGAGGTTCAGCTCTCGGTGTAGATATGGCCAGTTTGCAAAGCAGTGGAGCTCACCATGTGGGCAGGCCTCCTTGGCTGAGTCCAGGGCTGGGCTGAGGGGAAAGAGCCCCTGAAACCTGGAAGGGGGGCACTGGGTAGAGATTTTGAGAGACTTGGACTCCTGGTTCCCTGGCTCTCCAAGCCAAGAGAAATGGTCCTTCTCCTTTGCTAGGGATGCACAGCCTTCCATTGCCTGGGGATGTGCAAATGCCCTGTGGTGTGGGGTGTGGGCCGTCGCCGCTCAAGGCCTCTAGACCAACAGCTGGGTGAGCCTCAGCAGGCCTGGAGGGCATACCACAGTGGCTGCAGGAGGAAGGCCCATTCATCAGAGGAGCCTCGGGCGTATGCTGAAGCCACCACTCATCTGACAGTGGGTCGCTGGACAGGGTGGGAGAGGCAAATGAGGCTGAGAGTCTGGCCTACAATGGTGCTCCTATCTCAGGACTAACATCCTGGTGCTCAGAGGCAGGCCTTAGTCCCCACAGGGATGGCTCCTTCGGCTGGGCCTCAGTGAGGGGGCAGCCTGGGCAGGGTGGAGGGTCTGAGAGAGGGTGGGCGGCTGTGAAAGGGCCCATGCTGGAGCACCAGAGAGCGCTCTTCTCTACAGCAGCTGGAGTGCCCTAGCGAGGGGTGTCCAGAAGACATTCTGGGTTCGGGGTGAAAGGCAGTGGCCCCGGAAGGAGCGCTGAGTGACAGGGAGCTGGCACTGTAGCCATCCACCCTGCTGGGCGCAGTGGCTCAGGGCCGGGCACGAGCTGGTCTGCAGGGCCCAGGTGAGCTGCTTGACACAAATGGCCCAGACCTCCAAGTCACCTGCCTCCACTGGCCGGGTTCCCAGTGCCACTCAGCTTGCACCTGCGACATTGCTAATTTGGTGTGAACCACAAAAGGACACATGGGCCGCTGCCACGGTACAGCCCAGCCCCAGGGCAGGCTGCAGGACAGGGGAGAAGCTCTGTAGTCAGCGAAGCTTCGAGCCTGTCCCCTGTCTTCTGCTTCAGGTGCTTGGTTGGTGGTGGGCAGCAGGGCCCCTGGTCCGGGAGCCTGGGAAGGGCGGGTGGGATGGGTGGAGGGGAGGCAGAGGGGTGCCGTGTGTCTCGAGTCCTACGTTGGTCTCCGGCGGGCGGCCACTGGCACCTGTAGTTCTGCAGCACCCCCCTCCCCCGCCCCAGCACCTGTACAAGAGGCCGTGGCCAGCACAGCTGTGGTGACAGAGACAGAGCTGTGCAGGGGACCTGCGGCGTGGGCTCCCTCTCACCAGCGCTCCCTAGCTGCCCACGGTCGAGGAGGATTCCAACCCGCTAATTGTTAACACCCACTGCTTGGTGGCCACGTTGATGACATCGGGGCCCTGTAGTCCTGGAGGGAGAGGCAGTTCACCTCACCGGCTGGGCCTAGCAGGAAGCCCGCTTGCTGGTGACTTCCGGCCAGGTAGCGGTCTGTCCTTCAAGATGCGGCATGTACGTGGGACCAGTGGCTCCTATGAGGTGCGTCCCCAGTGTCTGAGAAGCAGGTCCCGCACCGAGAGGCACAAGCAGCATTGGCACTGCTTCCTGCCACTGCCAGTGGTCCACGCAGGGCCTGTGTGCTTCCTGCCCCGACAGCTGGAGGCTCTGCTGAGCTGGGGGCCGCTCCCCGGGGGAGACCCGCAATCATGGGAGTCGGGGGTGGAGGGACAAGTCTTAGCCTGATGGCGCCCCTGTCAGAGGACTCCGAGACCTGCCCCACGTGGCTTCTCAGAGGCCCCCAGGGGAGCTGCCCCGCCCCCTTTCACACCTCTGATTCTCAATTTTTGTCCCCTCTTACCCCATTTGACTCTCCCTTTCTTCATTTGTTCTTTCTGGGACTGCGTCCCAAACACATTGCTTGTTCCCAGTTGTTGGCTCGGGACCTGTTTCTGGGGGATCCCAAACTGGGCTAAGTTTCTGGTTGACGTCACGTTTCATAAAACACTGTATTGGTAAAATGTCTTCCAATCCTGAGCAATTTTCAGCTATGTATGTTTACAAACTCTTTTTTCCTGCCTCGTGCCCTCAGCGTTTAGCATTTGAGCATATTTATACCAAATAAATAGGACACTGCTTGATAAAATGAATGCCTTCAAGAACATACTTAACAGTAGCTCCAATGAGCTGCTCCTTAGTACATTTTTCACTGTAGATGTTGGTCTAGTTCAATAAAAGCACCCCCACAGGGAGTGATCGCTGTAACTGCTAGGTCGACAGTCATCTGCCTGTCCGGCTTCAGGTTGGGGTGGAGTTTACCTTGTTTGTAGGACCATCCTCCAAGCAGCAACAAGCTAAGCGGCTGAATCAGCACAGTTCAGCGGAGCTCGGGGGAATCACCGATGGCAGCTGTCTGGGGGCCCGCCCCAGCAGCGACAGGGATGTGGCACTGAGGCCTTAACAGGGAGCCAAGCGGGACGTGAAGCTGCAACCCTGTCGTGGGAAATGAGGCCGCCGGAGGCCACGCGCCTGCATCGAGAGCTGTTCCACATTTTTCTGAGGTGAGTCAAAGGGCATCCGCAGACAGGACTCAAATCCTCTGTTGACAACGGCCTGGCTCCGACCCAATAGAACGGTGAGTTCTTCCCCATGGCTCATGCCTTCTGTAATAGGAACTTGGAAAACTGGAAAGTTTAACCATATGCCCACCTTGGATACTAAAGTCGGTCGGGTAAACACCTAAAAACACCTAGCTGTGAACAGTGTTACTTTCTAGAATGAATCCCTTCCAAATAAAGTTTTTTGAAATTAATGTGCATCCAAGGTAAAAGAATGCCACTAGTAGACACAAAGCATTGAAATGTTCAGGGACTGGGGCACCTGGGTGGCGCAGTCGGTTAAGCGTCCGACTTCAGCCAGGTCACGATCTCACGGTCCGTGAGTTCGAGCCCCGAGTCGGGCTCTGGGCTGATGGCTCGGAGCCTGGAGCCTGTTTCCGATTCTGTGTCTCCCTCTCTCTCTGTCCCTCCCCCGTTCATGCTCTGTCTCTCTCTGTCCCAAAAATAAAATAAACGTTGAAAAAAAAAAAATTAAAAAAAAAAAAAAAAAAGAAATGTTCAGGGACTTCTTTTTTTTTTATTAAAAAAATTTTTTTTATGTTTATTCACTTTTGAAAGACAGAGACAGAGCACAAGCAGTGTTGGGGTGGGAACACAGAATCTGAAGCAGGCTCTAGGCTCTGAGCTGTCAGCACAGAGCCCGTTGCGGGGCTCGAACTCACAAACCGCAAGATCATGGCCTGGGCCGAAATCAGATGCTCAACCAACTGAGCCACCCAGGCACCCCCATTTTTAAAATTTTTAAATGTTTCTTTCTTTATTTTGAGAGAGACAGAGAGAGCATGAGCAGGGGAGGGGAGAGAGAGAGAGAGAGAGAGAGAGAGAGAGAGAGAGGGAGAATCCTAAGCAGGCTCTGAGCTAGCACTGCAGGGCCCAACACAGGGCTCAAACCTACAAACCGTGAGATCATGATTTGAGCCGAAACCAAGAGTTGGACACTTAACCAGCTGAGCCACCCAGCGCCCCTGAAATGGTCAGAGACTGCTAAGATTAGTTATGGTAGGTGGCCTGTGGGCCTCCCTCCTGACGGTAATTGACTGTCCAGTGATTGGTCACCTCAGGCCGCTCACTAGAGCTGCCTTTCTTTAGGGTCATTTGATTGAGTCAAGTTCTTACTCTTGTTTACCAGATTGTAAGCACCAGACCTAATCTGAATATAATAATAGAATCTGAAATTGTAATGGCTGTATTCTGATTTCTTCAATTCAGCAGTAATGAGCATAAACAGAAATCTCAGTGAAAAACTACCCTTAGGTCAATACCCTTCTGTTGATCAAGGGTCTTTGGGCACAAACCTTAATGGAAGTCTTAACTGCTCTGTTCCCTAGAAAGCATAGAGAAGTAGTCTGGAAAGCTGGTTATGTGTGGGTCCTGGAGACCCACAGTCCAGGCTTCAGTCGCTTTTCCACCACCTGGGTGTGTGACCGTGGGAACAAGGGGATAGACTTGGTAAGACTGTGATAGTGATGGTGTGATGCAACACAGGGAGGGAGTTCCGGCAGAGACGGGTGAGCTCCAGAAGTGGTAGCTATGACCAAGTATGTGGCCCTCGTGTCTAGACTCCATGCTGTCCTTTCCATGACTGTGTGTTTGCATTTGAGAAGAAAATGTAACTGCTTAACTCAAAGCTGGAAATAGCTGCAATTCATGATTGACACAGAAGTATGCCGGATGAAGGCAGAGGAAAAGGGAGTTAAGCTTCTATTTTTTAAAAAAAATTTAAATGCTTATTTATTTTTGAGAGAGAGAGAGAGAGAGAGAGAGAGCGAGCACAAAAGTAGGGAAGGGGCAGAGAGAGGGAGACACAGAATCTGAAGCAGGTTCCAGGCTCTGAGCTGTCAGCACAGAGCCCCATGCCGGGCTCCAACTCCTGAACTGTGAGATCATGACCTGTGCGGAAGTCAGAGGCTTAACTGACTGAGCCACCCAGGCACCCCTTAAGCCTCTATTTTTTTTAAAGTTTTATATGGCTTCTAGCTTTTGTCATTAACTGGACTAAATACGTGCCTGGCATACCGTCAGCTCTCTGTAGGTGACTACTAAGCTGTTGTAAACTGCCACAGGCCACCATGCAAGCCAGCAGGGAAAGCACTTGGGGGCTGTGGAGGGAGTAAAGGGACACATGTGTTCAAGGGACTCTCCTTTACACAGTGCTCTTGTAAGAAGGGGCTCTCTTCCTTGGTTAGATGCATGTGTCAATGTCATTCCATGTTCGGAGAAGCTTGTTCATTGCGGGACACTTGGAAGTCCGAGTTCTTCAAGTCCGGCCTGCGCATTGCCAGGGCCATTGCCAACCGACCATGTTCTGCCCAAGTGCGACGGGGGCTGAGAGGTCGGTTTGGTTGGGGCCGTTCTCCGTCCTTCCTTCCCCATCGTCGTCACCGACACAGACCCAGTTCAGGCTCTGCTGCTTTCCTGATACCCATGGTTTCTGAAACGTCACCATCAGTTAAAGTGGAGTCGCTCCAAGGTTTCTGGTCCTGCAGAGCGGGCCGGCCTGGCGGGTGGGGAGGTCACGCGCTGGAGCTGGCCTCCCGGCAGGGGGCACACCTGACACCCGCGCGCCACGCTGGGGGTTGGGGTGCGGGCGTCCACGTCCCCAAGGATTTCAGCAGCGCCGGGGAAATCAATTCCTCCCCGAATTAGGCCCATCTGCTCACAGATTTAATGATGATTTGTGCTCTGTAATTGCTGGCTTGCAAAGTGGCGGGGAGAAGCAAACGTCTCGTTTTCAGCACCCCCCACCCCCCACCCCCGCCCGAAATAAAACTGGCAAAAATCAAAAGAGCATTCTGGGAAGCACTTAATAGTTGCAACGCTGGTGAATTCAGAAAATCAATGACGGGCTCCTAGCCCTCTGAGGAGGGGCCGGCGCGAGGGCAGCGCCGCGCGCTCCGGCGTCCGCGGGGCGTGCGCGGGGGCCCGCGGGGCGCAAACGGTTAAGGCGGCCGGCGCCTCC